>NC_143479.1:33922278-33963895 GCF_027475165.1 Benincasa hispida
GGTTTCCAAGAACAACGCAATATGAAAAAAAAAAAAAAGAAAGAAACAAAAACAAAAATAAAAGGATGCAAGAGACAATTCCTCTGATTATCATGAGTTAAAGTTGAAATTGGCACACAACTGTAGTTGGATGTCCACATGACACCCGTGGGGCAAGCCAAAACGAAGAGTGTAACCATGATCAACAGTCTCTAAGTGAATAAATGACGCAAAGTTTTACTCACCGCATATAGACACATCATGTTGTTTTGACAAAGAAGAGATAAACATTCTATTTTGAAAACTAGAAAAGCATCTTTGAGCAGAATTTTGTCATATAGAAGAATAAAGTAGGGTTTGCTAAGAATTAGCAAGGATAGAAGGAAATTGCGATGTCAAGTAATATGCCTAAGTGTAACATTCGGAGCAACCAATCGTCGCAAAAATAGAGGATAGGAATTGAGCATGATTGCCTTAGTAGAAGATATGCTTGAGGACAAGCATATATCTAAATTTGGGGGTGTGATAACTTGTAGAAATACATGTTATTTATGCCACCTTATCTAGATATTGCAGCCAAAAGTTAGTAAATATGCGCCGATTGTATGAAAATTAGCCTTGTATTACAATAATTATAAATGTTTGCAATTACACCCACTAACACCATAAAGATGGAAGATAAGTCAAATTTTACTCTGTTTTGCAGGAGACCAAGTCACCGCTTGCGGTCAAGGCTCATGAGAAACTGATCAATGCATTTCTATCACATTGCGCCCGTTAATCAACATTGAAGAGACGATTACCGCAATGAGGGCGCAATGCGATAGTTGATCCAGAGCTGTGTGCAACTACATGCGGTAATAAAAACAACACCGCATGCAAATCCATGATCGAATGATGCAGCTGAGCAACGAAAAAGCGGAGGATTGAGACACGTGTACAACTAACGGTTGTGCAGAATTTACGGTCTGATTGCATAATAGAAGGAATAATATCCCTCCATCTTCGGAATTACCATAACCATTAGTGGGGACCACAAGGCCAGAGTCAAAGATCTGCACCTATAAATACCCCATTGATTTCAGAGAAAAAGTATGCTATGGGATACGAGGTAAATGCTGCAAAATTGTTGAGAGAAAAGGCTGAGATGAGTGCTTAATTGAAGAAATCTGGGAAGAAGACGAGATAAGGCCGAGAGATGAATCTCAGAACTAATTTGCCAAACACCCGGTTGAAAGCTCTGTGCAAAGATCCTTGCTACCGGTGGAGCAAGCCTGAGAAGGAAGCTCTTCCTACCATCAAATCCATCCTATCCGGCAAGCAGATCTCTATCAAATCAGTGCCAAGACATTGGCACTTGTTTGTATCTTTTCTATCTCTTTCATCATTGTATTTCACTTTCTCATTCTCTTTTCATTCACACACCATGTATCAAACGCTTAATAGAGATATTAAATGTTTCGATAGCTTTCATTTACCATTTTCTGTCTATTTCCGTTCACTCGTCAATCACTTTCTTCATGATGTCTTCTTAATTCCCTGATAAGTAATATGAATTAACCAAGTACTTAATATGTGTTAAAGATATAAAATGCATTTAGCTAAGGCATGCTAGATGACATCTTCACCTGTGAGAGCAAAAGTGAAGATGCCATTCTGATCTATCGAGAGAAGGTCAGAAGAATGCGTTAACTAAAGTGAGTAGTACTTCCAGACATGGAAGCAACCTTGCGTTCATTACGTTAATCTCTGTTTCACCACAGATATGTGGGAGCGGGACCGATCACTGAAAGGTGTACACCAAGAGAAGAGTGGAACAACATTTGTAGCTTCAACGCAATTGAGAACTTGCGTTGTTTATATTATTTGTCTTTCTCTTTCTATCCTCTTCATAAGAATTGCCGTCGCATTTCACGTCTTTGTACACCTTTCACAGCCAGCCTTGACCCCAGCATCTTGTACATGAAGCTTGTATCTTGTATCATCTAGCTTAGGTTTATTGTATTTCATTTTATTATCGCATCTTTACCGCTTTACTTTATTTTATCGCAATTTATATACCTGTATAAACACATTTTGAAAGATTGAAAACCTGGTCGCATATATCATGAGCATACCACAATAACCTAAACCAGTCCCCGTGTTCGACGTCGAATCACACCGAGATACTTGCGATGGAATTACACTTGGTTCTATCGTAAGGAAACTTGTGACAACGCAGAGCGTACTACATGAACATTCCAAATTAACGCATAAATAGAAGTAGTATCGTATCATCATGAGCACTTAATATCATACATCCCAACCCCGTCGTTACAATTTTATGGCGCCGTTGTCGGGGACTGGTTAACGGTTTATTGTTTGAGTGTGGTATTTGCAGAACAGATCTCTTTGTACTGGTTGTTTATCGCGAAGAGCAGCTTGACGGATTATGAGTACAGGAGCGATCCAGAAATTCTAAGTTGACCTAGAGATCAGGTGTATTTTTCACGCAGGAGCACATTAGGACAAGATTAAGCACTGGAACTTCAAGATCTATGATTGCGAAGGATGCAAGGTTCAACGCATTACCCATAACTTGTGTGATTCCCAAAAAAAGTAAATCAGCTTTCTTCCCGTATACACTGCGGGATGAGGCAAAGAGGTGAACAATGTCCTTGAGGACATTGGGTGGGCAAGCAGGATTAAACCGCTTGTGGGGGAATCGATTTCGGTAATTCTGAAAACTTCTTTCAATCAGCATCCCTATCTATGTTTACGTGCTTTCTTTACAGTTTTCTTTTACTGCTTTCTAAATCTCGTTATTTACTGCTTTTTAGGAGTAGCATTTAATGCTTTCTGTAATTCTCTTCAATTTAATTTTTCATGTCATGTTTAGATTCCTTTTATTTGTATACATTAGTAGTGTTGCTCTTAAATTTTTATGAATGATTGGGTGAAACATGAGACACCACAAAGTCTTTTCGACTTGCGTTTTTTATGACGTAAAAAGAAGAAAAATTAGTATGTAATGTGATGATGGGTGCATTGTGAGTAACAAGCGACACCTTGCGGCCATTACACCCAAATACATTGCGTTGAGGGGTGTGTTGCACGCGTATGTGTCCTTTGCCCGTCCTTAGCTAAATGCACTATGTTAAGGTATCCTCCAGAAATATGTTAGTTAAGGGATGTGTTGCAGGGGTGCATGCGTTGTTGCCCGTCATCAGCAAAAATGTATTTGCGTTATTAGAAGCGGGGTGTCAAATGCATGCACCCATCTGAATCAAATTTTTAACGAAATTCTTTGATTCTTTGTATAGGCAGAAATTTTTGTACTGCGTTAATTTTTAATTATTTGTATACTTTGTTAATATTCAATACAATTAAATACATATTCACTCTTTCTGCCTGTGCCTTTTTCTTTATCATTCTTTGTCAATATTTGCTATGTTCTGATCTTTTATTGTTGCGTTATTCATTGGGTTGCTATGATGTAATATCTGTAAGCGTATAAACATTTCCCATACTTAATAAATTCTGACTAACACTTAGTTAATTCTTAGTTTAGCAGTACTTTACCTTTTATCTTGCAAAGTTCTGCTCATACCTTCTTTTTGAAATTTTCTTCTAAGTGTTTGTCTAGTCTCTCCAAACGGCACAATGAGGACCTTGCTCATCTTTAAATTTGGGGGTGGGGAAGGTCTGAGCAGATGAGATCAAGATTATGCTGTAGTTAAGAAAACGTGTCCATTTTCATTTAAAAACAAAATTATGCAAAACTCCAATGTTAGCGCAAGGAAAAACATCAAAACCGTCCCAACCTGATAAGAGTTTAGTTGTGAAAGGAGCCTGATCGTAGTTGGATGTTCGTATGACACCCGTAGGAGCAAGCCAAAACGAAGGTGGGTTTCAAATAACAACGTAGTATGAAAAAAAGAAAGAAATAAAAAAGAAATAAAAACAAAAATAAAATAATGCAAGAGACAAATCCTCTAATTATCATGAGTTAAAATTGAAATTGGCACACAACCGTAGTTGGATGTCCGTATGACACCCGTGGGGACAAGCCAAAACGAAGAGTGTAACCATGATCAACAGTCTCTAAGTGAATAAATGACGCAAAGTTTTGCTCACTGCATATAGACACATCAAGTTGTTTTGACAAATAAGAGATAAATATTCTATTTTGAAAACTAAAAAAGCATCTTTGAGCAGAATTTTGTCATGTAGAAGAATAAAGTAGGGCTTGCTAAGAATTAGGAAGGATAGAAGGAAATTGCGATGTTAAGTAATGTGCCTAAGTGTAACATTCGGAGCAACCAATCGTCGCAAAAATAGAGGATAGGAATTGAGCATGATTGCCTTAGTAGAAGATATGCTTGAGGATAAGCATATATCTAAATTTGGGGGTGTGATAACTTGTAGAAATACAAGTTATTTATGCCACCTTATCTATATTGCGGCCAAAAGTTAGTAAATATGCGCCGATTGTATGAAAATTAGCCTAGTATTACAATAATTATAAATGTTTTCAATTACACCCACTAACACCAAAAAATGGAAGACAAGCCGAATTTTACTCTGTTTTGCAGGAGACCAAGTCACCGCTTGGCTCAAGGCTCACGAGAAACTGATCAATGCATCTCTGTCACATTGTGCCCGTCAATCAACAATGAAGAGACGATTACCACAATGGCGGCGCAATGTGATAGTCGATCCACAGCTGTGTTTCAACCGCATGTTGTAATAAAAACAACACCACATGCAAATCCATGATCGAAAGATGAAACTAAGCAACACGAGAGCGGGGGATTGAGACACGTGTACAACTAATGGTTGTGCAGAATTGATGGTCTGATAGCATAACAGAAGGAATAATATCTCTCCATCTGTGGATTTACCATAACCATCAAGTGGGGACCACAAGGCTAGAGTCAAAGATCTACTCCTATAAATACCCCATTGATTTCAGAGAAAAGTATGCTACGAGATACGGGATAAATGCTGCAAAATTGTTGAGAGAAAAGGCTGAGCTGAGTGCTTGAGTGAAGAAATCCGGGAAGAAGACGAGATAAGGCCAAGAGGTGAATCTCAGATCTAACCTGTCAAACACCCGATTGAAAGCTTTGTGCAAAGATCCCTGCTACCGGTAGAGCAAGCTTGAGAGAGAATCTCTTCCTACCATTAAATCCATCCTATCCGGCAAGCAGATCTCCATCGAATCAGTGCCAAGACATTGACACTTGTTTGTATCTGTTCTATTTCTTTCATCGTTGCATTTCATGTTTCCTTTATCTTTTCATTCACACACCATGTATCAAACGCTTAATAGACGTATTAAATGTTTCGATAGCTTTCATTTATCATCTTCTATCTATTTTCGTTCTCCCATCAATCACTTTCTTCATGATGTCTTCTTAATTCCCTAATAAGCAATATGAATTAACTAAGTACTTTATCTGTGTTAAAGATATAAAATGCGTTTAGCTAAGGCATGCTAGACGACATCTTCACCTGTGAGAGCAGAAGTGAAGATGCCATTCTGATCTATCGAGAGAAGGTCAGAAGAATGTGTTAACTAAAGCGAGTAGTACTTCCAGACATGGAAGCAACCTTGCGTTCATTACGTTAGTCTCTATTTCACCACAGACATGTAGAAGCGCGACCGATCACTGAAAGTTGTACGCCAAGAGAAGAGTGGAACAACATTTGTAGCTTCAACGCAATTGAGAACTTGCGTTGTTTATATTATTTGTCTTTCTTTTTCTATCCTCTTCATAAGACTTGTCGTCGCATTTCACGTCTTTGCACACCTTTCACAGCCAGCCTTGACCCCAGCATCTTGTACATAAAGCTTGTATCTTGTATCATCTAGCTTAGGTTTATTGTATTTTATTTTATTATCGCATCTTTACCGCTTTACTTTATTTTATCGCAATTTATATACCTGTACAAACACATTTTTAAAGATTGAAATCTGGTCGCATATATCATGAGCATATCACAATAACCTAAACCAGTCCCCGTGTTCGACTTCGGATCACACCGAGAAACTTGCAATGGAATTACACTTGGTTCTATCGTAAGGAAACTTGTGACAACGCAGAGCGTGCTACATGAACATTCCAAATTAACGCATAAATAGAAGTAGTATCGCATCATCATGAGCACTTAATATCATACATCCCAACCCCGTCGTTACAGTACCTGTGCACAAAGATCTTAAGAATGAATTATTGACAAAAGGTCATTGTTCCTCATTTTTTATACATCCGAGCAACACTAAGATGTATTAGAACCTGAAACAGTATTATTGACGAAAGATATGAAAAGAGAGAGAGCAGATTTTGTGAGTAAGTGTTTAGTGTGTCAATAGGTGAAGGCCCCAAGATAGAAGCCGACAGGCTTATTGCAGCCCTTGAGTGTACTAGAGTGGAAGTGGGAGAATGTGTCTATAGATTTAATTGTGGGCTTGGCAAGAACAACAAAAGGTTATACAGTGATATGGGTTGTAGTGGACAGACTCATTAAGCTAGAACATTTTATTCCAAGAAGGTCTACGTTTCCAATGAAGAAGTGGGTGCAGTTGTATGGGTGCCTGTTTCTATCATATCTGACAAAGCTCTTCGTTTTACATCTAGTTTTTGGAAGAGCTTCCAGACAGCGTTGGATACTCAGTTAGATTTCAGCACAGCTTTTCGCCCATAGACTAATGGCCAAATGGAGCGTTTGAACCAAACTTTGGAGAATATGTTGCATGCCTGTGCATTGGAGTTTTCAGGGAGTTAGGACTCTCACCTGCATTTGATGAAGTTTTCTTAATATTATAGTTATCAGGCTACTATTGGTATGTCGACATTTGAAGCCCTATATGGGAAGAGTTGCAGGTCTCTCGTTTGTTAAGATGAGGTCGATAAGCAAAACATGTTGGGACCAGAGCTAGTGCAGGCTACAAATGAAGTAGTACAGAAGATTAGAGTGCAGATACAAATAACTCAGTGTAGAAAGAAAAGTTATGTCGATGTTAGGCATAAAGACTTGGAATTTGAAGTTGGTGATAAAGTATTCCTGAAAGTTGCACCTATGAAAGATGTTCTAAGGTTTGGGAGAAAGGGGAAGCTAAGTCCACGTTTCATTTGTCCATATGAGATTCTATAGTGGATCGCTTTGCCACCATCTCTTTCTCTAGTACATAACGTTTTCATCTATCTATGTTGAGAAAGTATATGACGGATCCATCTCATGTGATGGATTACAAGCCTTTTCAATTGAATGAGAATTTGAGTTATGAGGAAAAACCTACCGAAATCCTGGAAAGAGAAATGAAAATATTACACAACAGGGAGATAACTCCAGTGATTAAAACTTTTTAGTACCCAAAGCACAATATGTGAAGCCCAGTACCCAAAGCTTTCTAGTGATGAAAGCACAGTACCTAAAGCTTTTCCAGGATTAAAATTTTCGAGGATGAAAGTTTCTTAAGGAGAGAAGAATGTGATGCCCCAAAATTTCAGGTGATTTTAATTGCTTTATCTTGAGTTTTGAGGTTGGAATTGAATAATTGGATTAAGATAGTTTTAATTCGAATAGATGGTTGAGACTTGAATTTTTGTATTTAAATCTGGGGGTTTTTGGAAGTTTGAAAAGGAAAAGAGAAAAAAAAAAGATACTTAAATATATTTATTTATTTATTAGTTTTAGGGTTTTAAGAGGGAAAAGGAAAAATAGTTATAATATGTATATCTTTGCAATTAGGGTTAGTGGGGAAAAATATATAAATATAGGTTATTATTTCCTTGTAAAGCATGCAAAGCAAAAAAAAAAAAAGGAAATTTTTTCTTCCTCTTCTTTCTAAAACACCCCCAGCGCGCCTCCTCCCTCTGATATTCAACCCTCGTTGTTAACTTCTCTACTCTGCCAGCTGCCATCTATCGCCATTTTGCATTGTTTAGTCGCTGTCGATCCGCACACACCGTCAACTTTGCTAATAGCCTCCTTTGCTCGTCGATGTTCGTCGAATTTTTCCGTTGGGGTAAGATTTTGGGCGTTTTGGGTTGTTGTTGTTTGATTCTTGATTGCTCAATAAGTTTTTTGTCTAAATGTTGTGATTTGGATTTCTGATTAAAGGTTTGGAGCATGTGGAGCCACTGTCTAGCAGCATTTAGAATCAATTGTTGGCAGTTTTGGTAGATATTTAAGATTATAAGTATTTTCAAGGATGATTATATTGATTATTGATGCTGTAAATCAGGTTTGACGCCTAAAATTTTGCGTTTAGTTTGTGGGTCCTGCTGATTTGGAAGTGTTGAGGTGGTTTTGGTTCAACACGCCTTGGGTAAGTAGTTTGGAATTATATAGGTTAAGTTGTTTGTTTGGTTGAGGCTCGGAGGATTTAACTTAGGTTTGAATGTGATTTTGTTTTAGGAGTTTGATCCAAGAATAAGTTAAGAAGAAGGTTGAACTGCTAATCATTTGGGTCATAAGTTTGAGAGGTAAGAAATTTACTTCTGGTTCGCCCTCGAACCCCAAGGTGAACTTAAGATTATGAATACATTGTTTGGCACTTCTATTGCGATGGTATAATTTTCTATGATGGAATACTTTCACATGATGGGTTGATGAATGGACTATTGAGGTGTTTTGAAAACTGATGAGTTATGTTACTATGATCATATAGCATGTTTATGGTTGGTATGTGATGCGTTATTTTATTGAATGGAAATATGGATGATATGCGTTGATGAAATTGCATTGTGCACTCAAGTTTTCCCAGCGAAATTCAAGTGTAAATTCCCCTGAGTTTCCTGGCAAGTCCAGGGTCGATCACAGGGACTTGTGAAAATAGTTTGCGTTGATAGTTTTTAAATGAAACTTTGCGGTAACCGGTAAAATAAATAAGTTGTTGGTTGTGGTTGCGTTGATTGAAAATAAATAAAGTGCGGCGGAGTTTGAAAAGAGTTGGTAAACGAGAAATGTGATGAATATGCGGTGAACGGGTTGAGAAAGGTTTCGGCTAACACTCCCTAGAATGTGTTCATACTTGCGATCATGCAACATGCATACAATAGTAAACCACCTCTCGGCGCGAATACCACGGCTTTTAAGGGTAGAACGCATGCGGTAACTATGTGCTAAGTCTACAAGGCCTACACATAAGCCTCTATTCCTATTTATGCGATAACAAGATGACATCCACACAAATATGCGACCACATAATATCATTCCTATTCCTAGGATGCATGCGATGTAAGTTGACAAACAGAGCTTATCTCTAAGTCCCTATCTCTTTCTTATGTCGATCTAATTTTGGTCTCTCGAGTCTAGATTCTAACCTAGCTCTCTCGAGTCATTAGGTTCTTTCTTTAGACTCTCTCTCATGTAGCTCTAAAGGGGTATTGGGCACAACATAAATCAAGACAATCGCAAGTAGTGAACTTCCTAGGTCATGTTAGTCTAGTTCTTCTCAACCCATTCAACTAACTTAGCTACTCATGCGTATTATGAGAGTGAGCAGATGTAAAAATAGAACTTCCATTGAATAAATATGAAGATGCAGTACAAATATCAATGCAAGTAAAGTAAAGAGCCTGGTAGCAATTTCTTGCTACCAGGCGATTACACTGTTTCTACTCGTGCTCTAAAGATATTTCTCGTTTTCGCGAGAGTCGTCCCACTCTCCGCCCTTACGCCCCAAGGACAGAGGTGTGAACTAAAAATGGGCGATCTCTGGCGTCACCGCTCTTCTCTTGCTCCGCCTTAAAAATGAAAAGAAAACTATGGACAGAGGCGTGAACTAAAAATGGTGAACTAATCAACTGCTTAACCCCTTCTCTAAAGAATGCACTTGGTATTTATAGGGTATCAAAAGGTGAAAGGCGGCTTCTCTCTCCTGGTTGTACAGATGGGACAGCTTTAATTCCTGACTGACGCGCCGGATAATTTTCACCGATTAAGCTGGATGTACCTTGTGACCGTTATCGACTGTCAACTTAATTTGGATCCGACCGCTGTCAGCTTTCTGTCCCATCGATCTTAATTGTCCTTTCGTCAGGATACGCCCACCATGTTGCGGTGATTCTTCTTGGGTGAATGTTTGCGAGCACAATCAATGCAAAGTCTTGCGGTGAAGTTGTGCTCGACCAATGTATTCCTATGATCGCAATCTCTGCAATGCGTTAATGCATATTCTACACAAAAAAATACAAAAATCAATAGTTCCAATGCGCTGACGCACGCGACTGCAATATTATAGATTTTATGCTTAATGGACGCAATTTATCATTTTTCATCAACGCAATCTAACATTATTTAATAACTTAGCACTATGATAACGTGCATTTCTGCTCGTTATCAGTATGCAATCTGAATGTTGTATGTTGCATGATTTGACTGTCGGTGACTGTTAGCACTCCTAATGGGATGTGTACATCGCATATTGTGAACCTTCGAGTTCAGTTCTTATGTTCATGCCTCGGTGTCCTTATGGGATTGCCACCTATTCTTATGTTTGTGACCCTTCAGGATCACTACCTATGAAAGTGTGCCATTCTGTTCGCATCTTATGCATTTGATACGTGATGTACACTTGTGTCTCAATAGGAAGGCTGACAAGTTCACCTAGTGGGCCCAATAGTGGGTCACTTACTGAGTATTTTTATACTCACCCTATTCTTTATGTGTTTTTCAGGTAAAGGTAAGGATAGAACAGTGAATGAGAAAAAGAATCCATGATTGAGCCTTTGGGACTTGACATCGCTTTCTCATATATTTTCTCCAATTTTTATATTTTGGGTTAGAAGTCAAACATTCAAATTCTTTGTTTAACTTATTTATTTATTTATTTATTTTAAATAGAAGTTATGGTACTCCCAACAATGAAGTCTTATTCTTTTGGCACATCACTTAATAAAAAAGTTTTGTTACTTTTACTTAAGTTTGCAAAAAGTCCAATTTCCATTATACACATGCATGTACTAACGTCCTTAGGGTATGTCTAGAAAGTTAGGTCATTACAGTTGATATCAAAGTCTAAGTTTTTAGGTTTCATAGACTGACTTATTATGTAAGTCCATATTGTCTCATTGGCCATTAGTGGCTCAAACTAATTCGACTCAACAGGTACCAATACCACTAATCCAGGTGCAACCAACCGAGCCTCAGAACTAGAATGTACAATACTTGTCCCTTGAAGCTAAATACTTGAGGATTTTACGTAATTCAACCCTCGTACCTTCGATGAGTTGTTTAACGACTCTACGAAGGTGGAGATGTGGTTGTCCTCCATCGAAATACTCTTTCACATGAAGTGCCCAAAGGACCAAAAACTCCAGTACATAGTTTTCATGTTGAAAAATTACACAGAGATAGGTCCCGTTCAGTGAAAAAGATTATTGATACCAACAGAGAGCTAGCATCATGGGATCGGTTTAAAGAGCATTTTTATGAAAAATACTTCTTCGCCAACACACGACAAGCTGAATTTTTTAATTTGAAGCAAGGGGTTATGTTAGTGGAAGAGTATGAGCAGGAGTTTGAAAAGTTGTCCCATTTTGCCCTTGAGCTAGTGCCCACTGAGGTGGCAAGGACGGAAAGGTTCATTCAAGGCTTGAGAAGCGATTTACGAGGTATTGTGCATGCTTTTGAGCCCAAAACCTATATCGCAGCACTGCAAGCAACCGTGAGGATTCATGCTGATTCCACGGAAGGGTATGAGTATCGAAGGTCATTGAGAGTAGGGAACTCTGGAGGGTAGAAAAAGAAGGCAAAGTAGAAGACTTCCGAGCCTCGACAGAAGAACCAACAAATAGATAGGCCTTTCTGACTCTTCAAACAGCAGGCCACTGGGTCAAAAGGGACTTGAAGAGACATGTCTGTTTGCAATTCATGTGGAAAGCGACACTAAGGGCGTTGTTTGGTTGGCACAGACACTTGCTATAAATATAAGCAAGTGGGACATACGACTGATTGATGCCCTAATGTTCTGTCTGGTAGTAGTAGAAGTCAGCCTTTGAACGCTTATTAAAGGGGTGCGAACCGTCAGTGACAGCAAGGTTGTGTTTATTCTACCACTCAACATGAGGCCAAGAAGTCTGGTACAATGGTGACAGGTACGCTCCCATATTGGGGCACTATGCCTTGGTTTTTTTTATTCAGGTTCATCCCATCTGTTCATATCATCGGTATATGTGAAACATGCCATGTTAGAAGTAGAGCCTTTTTGAACTATGTCCTATTAGACTCTACTCCATATGGGGAAATTATGATAGCAAGTGAAAGGATAAAAGCATGTCAGATTGTTGTAGCAAATCGTAAATTAGATGTTACTTTGATAGTTCTGGACATGCGAGATTTTAATGTTATCTTAAGCATGGATCGGTTAGCTGCCAAACATGCCAGGATAGCTTGTTCCCATAAGGAGATGATCTTTAACCCTCCTATGGATGCTAGCTTTAAGTTTAAAGAGGCTTAGACCGTGGTCTTGCCCAAAGTGATATCGACTATGAAAGCCAACAAATTGCTTAATCAAAGAACTTGGAGGATTTTGGCAAGTGTGGTTGACACCAGAAAAGTTGAGGTCGCCTTGACTTCAGAGCCAGTGGAAAGAGATTATCCAAATATCTTTCTAGAGGATCTTTTGGGTCTGTCATCGTATCAAAAGATAGATTTCGCTATCGAGTTGGAGTTAGGTACAGTTCTCATCTCGAAGGCTTTGTATAGAATGGCCCCAGTACAGTTGAAAGAACTTAAGATTCAGTTGCAAGAATTGCTTGATAAGAGATTCATACGACCAAGTGTGTCACCTTGGGGAGCACCAGTGTTGTTTGTGAAGAAGAAGGATGGGCCATTATGCTTATGCATTGATTATAGAGAGTTGAACAAGGTAACCATTAGTTGAGGATAAAAGAAAGCGATATTCCTAAGACAACATTCTGTTTTAGATACGGATATTATGAGTTCATTGTGATGTCATTTGGCTTGACCAATATGAAGGAACTCTAATTATAGATGACCTTTGAGCGGAAGCTGATCGTTCCAAACTCTATTGTGAAAGAACTCAAACATTTACAATCATATAGAAACCATTATGCATTAATCAATAAATTACAACATGCTTCTTAAATAAATACAAGGGATCGAGTGACAATAACTTTGAAGAACTCTTTCTTCACGTATTTCCCTCAATCATTCAGCAACGCAGCAAACAAGAACTCGAATGCAATGATCAAGAACTCGAACTCAATCTCCCTCGAACACCAGCAACAAATATAAATCGATCCTCGATCAATTGAACACAACCACAAGATTACCTTGGTATTCTCGGTGTGGGAATCCAGGAGTTGTGGGCTCTGTATGATTTTGGATAGAGGGATAGAGGAAGTAAACAATCGAGTATGTGATCACACAATTGTGTAGTAGATGAAGTCTATCGTATAGACTCGATGCTCGATCGTTTAGAAAACGAGTACTATCGTACAGACTCGACACTCGATCGTTTAGGCTCTGTAAAACTATCGTGTAGTAAAACTTCTTTTACTCAATAGTGAATTATGTTGGATATTTCTGTTGAAATGATTTGAAAAACTATTTTTCCTTTTTCATCTCACAGTTACCATAAAACCGTGTATAACCACCCACTAAGGTCAGTTATTTAGAAAAAGAAATAATAATTATCATATAATTAATAAATTATAACTAAATACAATAACTAACTTATCATATTATATTTATAACCTATAGTTTTAATATTACATCATATGCAACATATAAACCATAGTTCTTTTTCTATTTTATGGCATTTAGAATAAATCATATTTATATTAACTCCTCCAATCAAATAATAATGTATCAAATACATCATATCAATTATATCATATATAATTAAATTAATTGAATTATATCATATATAATCAAATTCCCTCTTGTTAATTTGAACATTTCAATCTAACCTAAAAACTTATTCTCAACTTGAATCCATTGAGCTACCAAGGGGACCTTATGAACTGTAGCTTGAAGCTCCAACAGTACGAGAATAACTTACTAAACTCTTTAATCACGATATCCACCATCCGTTAACTGTCGGGCACTCCACTAAAGACCGACAGTTGCACTCTTCGCACTACAGATATATTTCTGTGTCCATTGGATATAACCAATCAACAGTGCGGTGACCCTTCACAAATTGCTTGTAAGTACAGCTGGGCTAAATTACCGTTTTACCCCTGTAGTTACATCTAACTCCTTAAGTACCACTGATTTCTCTAATGAACAATAAGTCATAGTTCCACTATGACTGAGTCCTCACGTCCCAAGAGAGGGTGTGGCCATTATGTTCAAGACCCAAAATCAGCCCTTAAGAGAGCAATTTATCTACTTACCCCTGCATCAGGGAATGAGCGAATTCCGTCTTGTGAAACTGAGTTCCCAGCTCCCCAATCAGACGAATCCCTAAAATGGTAGGATTGTTGAGTTGGCAATCACATCACCATGATGCACAATCTCCCGGATCAAATGATATTTCCGTTCTATGTGCTTGCCTCTTCAGTGACTTCGAGGTTCCTTAGAATTCGCCACATCACCACTGTTATCACAATAAAGTCTGATCAACAAAGACATATTTGGAACAACTTGAAAATCAGTAAGGAACTTCTTAAGCCCCTCTTTAGCAGCTTCACAAGCAGCTACGTATTCGGCTTCCATAGTGCAGTCCGCGATGCATCCTTGCTTGATGCTTCGCTATACCATAGCTCCTCCATTCAGAGTGAACACTGACCTTGATGTGGATTTCTGAGAATCTCTATCATTATGAAAGTCAGAGTCTATGTATCCTGTAAAGGTCAAATCCTTATCTCCATACATGAGTATATATTCCTTCATTCTCTGAAGATGCTTGTGGATCGTTTTGACCGCCGTCCAGTGATCTAATCCTGGATTAGATTGATATCGACTAACAATCCCTACTGCATAGCAAATGGCAGGTCTAACATAACATTACTTACATAAGGCTACCAAAAACTGATGCATAGGGAATCTGTCTCATTTCTCAACCTCTTGAGGTGTCTTAGGACACTGTTCCTTGGACAAAAAAATTCCATGCCTGAAAGGTAATAAACCCTTTTTGGAATTATGTATCGAATATCTGACAAGCATCTTGTTAATGTACGATGCCCAAGACAAGGCCAACCTTTTGTTCTTACGATCCCTTATGACCTGGATCCCTAGAACAAAGAGTGCCTCTCCCAAATCTTTACTTTGGAATTGAGCAACTAGCCATTTCTTAATGTCCGTTAGAAAAACTACATCATTCCCAATGAGTAGCACATCAACCACATATAACACAAGAAAAGCTCCTGAGCTGTTGATGATTTTCATGTAAACACAAGGTTCATCAACATTCTTATCAAAGCCATAAGATTTGATTGCAGTATAAAATCTAATATTCCAAGATCTAGATGCTTGTTTCAGTTCATAAATGGACCAATTAAGCTTGCAAACCTTTTGCTCTTGATCTTGTTCAGTGAATCCTTCTGATTGAACCATGTAGATGGTCTCATCAAGATTACCATTCAAAAAGGCAGTCTTGACGTCCATTTTCCATATCTCATAGTCATAATAGGTGGCTATGGACAGGAGAATCCTGGTAGACTTTAACATGACAACAGGTGAGAAAGTTGTTGGGAATGTCCTAGAACACATAGTTCGTGTTAAACATTCTAATTTATCAATAATAATGAATTGTTGATTTTGCATCTTATTATGAAAATCCAATAAATGCATCTTTGGCTATAGTCTGAATGTTGTAACTTTATGTAGTGACATAAATAGGATCAAGTTGACAATATATAGCCTAAATGGTCTAATACTATATGGATGAAATTGGGTATCTTATCCTGGTAACACTATTGGATGCGACCAACTTTGTACTTGTTACAAGAGGTTGTAAGGTGCTATAAATGATATGATCCACAAATCATTCATGTTGAGACATGTAAGTGGGGGCATCCTATATAACGAGTTTGCATATAGACTAGACCACGAAAATAGTCATTTTTCTTTATAATGACCGTTTACTATTAAAACTGACTATTTCATTTATCATATAACCTAGGTTAACTCGATCTTAATTAAGAGCTAGCTATAAACTCCTGTTTGTTCGGGGTTATCCTTTGATCTGCAAACGATGAGAGTAGTCCAATAACACTGCTCAATAAGCTTACCATTTTGTGGATAAGACCGGATGAATAGCTGGGGACATAGCCTTGCAAGATAGAATTCGCTTCTACCCTATTTAGGGTTAGTAGATAGGTTGTTCTCTTAAGTACTGATTCCAGGTCTTGAACAATTGGGGGCCCGCCTTCTCATGAAAGAGAAAGGATTTGATTCATAAAGAATATGAATCAGAATTGTTCATTAGAGGATCAGTAGGAACTTAAGGAACAAGATGTATTCACATAGATAAAACGGAATTTTTTACCTAGCTGTGATTACACACAACCTGTGAAGGATCGACTTACTGATTATGGTTATTAAGTGGACATAATATATCTACAATGAGGGGAGTTCAATTATGGGCTATAGTGGAGTGTCCCATTAGTTAACGAATGCCAGGTTAGATCGGACTAATGAGTTTAGCTTGTGAATAAAGTGTTTATTTATAAAGATGGAGTTGAGATCTGTACAACAAAACTGGAAAGTAACTTATATGTGCTAAGAACGTTAGCATGAAGTTCCATCAATAACATAGAGATGTTTAAAATTGTCGTAACTCATAATAAACGTCAACGCGTTTCTCCAAAAGAAAATGCCCAACTTTGGCACCTTCGATTAGGGCACATAATTTTCAATAGGATTGAAAGGTTGGTGAAGAATGACTTTCTAAGCGAGTTAGAAGAAAATTCTTTACTGGTGTGTGAATCTTGCCTTGAGGGTAAAATGACTAAAAGGCCTTTTATCGGAAAAGGTTATCAAGCCAAGAGCCTCTAGAGTTAGTGCGTTCTGACCTTTGTGGTCCTATGAATATGCGAGCCAAGGGAGGCTATGAGTATTTTATCAGTTTTACTAATGATTTCTCTAGGTATGGATATGTCTTTTTTATGCAACGGAAGTCAGAATCCTTTGAAAAGTTCAGAGAGCTCAAGGGTGAAGTTGAAAATGCATTGGATAGACGGATTAAGACACTTCGATCGAATCAAGGTGGAGAGTTTTTGGATTTGGGGTTCCAAGACTATTTGATAGAACATGGAATTGTTTCCCAACTCTCAGCATCGGTTACACCTCAGCAGAATGGTGTAGCAGAGAAGAGAAACAGAACTTTGTTGGACATGGTTCGTTTGATGATGAGTTACACTTTCTTACCAGACTCATTTTCAGGTTTTGCAGTGGAGACTACAGTGTATATAACCAACTGTGTACCTTCCAATAGTGTTGCGAGAACACCTTTGGATTTGTGGAACAGACGTAAAGGTAGTTTACGTCACTTCCGCATATGAGCTTGCCCAACATATGTGCTTAAGGTTAATCCAAAGAAATTGGAACCATGATGGACGTTGTGCCTCTTTGTAGGCTACCCAAAGGTACACGAGGTGGTTACTTTTATGATCCATTGAAAAACAGAGTGTTTGTTTACATGAACACTACATTCTTGGAGGAGGATCATATTAGGGAGCACGGTCCACATAGTAAGGTCATGTTACGTGAGCTTTCCAACGAAACTACTAAAACTTCAACAAAGCTGTTGTTAGAAGGGCCTGCTTCATCAGTAAGAGTTATTGATGATAGTTCATCTGGTAGGTCGGTTCCACCTCAAGAGTTGAGGGTACCTCAATGTAGTAGGAGGGTTGCAAACCCACCCGTTTGCTATATGGGTTTCATGAAAATCTTGGCTATGGTAGCCAATGGCAACATTGACGATTCGTTGTCTTATCAGAAGGCAATAGAGGATGTTGATCGAGATGAATGGGTCAAAGCCATGAATCTTGAGATGGAGTCGATGTACTTCAACTCAGTGTGGGATCTTGTAGATCAGCCTAATGGGGTAAGACCTATTGGTTGTAAGTGGATCTACGAGACGAAATGGGGTGCCGATGGGAGGGTGCAAACCTTCAAGACTCGTCTTGTGGCAAAGGGTTATACCCAGGTGGAAGGAGTCGACTATGAGGAGACTTTCTCGCTTGTTGCCATGTTGAAGTCGATCTGCATCCTCTTGTCCATTGCCACTTATTATGATTATGAGATTTGGCAAATGGACGTCAAGACAACCTTTTTGAATGCAAATCTTAAGGAAACCATTTATATGGTGCAGCCCGAGGGATTCATTGCCCAAGGTCAATAGCAAAAATTTTGCAAACTGAATCGGTCCATTTATGGGCTAAAACAGGTGTCTTGATCTTGGAATATTCGGTTTGATACTGAGATCAAATCGTACGGCTTTGACCAAAATGTTGATGAGCCTTGTGTCTACAAGAAACTCGTCAACAGTTCAATAGTTTTCTTAGTGTTGTATGTAGACGATATCCTACTCATTGGGAATGATGTAGGACTACTGACTACAGTTAAGAACTGGCTAGCGACCCAATTCCAAATGAAAGATTAGGGGAGGCTCAATTTTTTCTAGGTATACAGATCTTTAGGGATTGAAAAAAAAAGTGCTAGCATTGTCTCAAGCATCATACATTGACAAGATGTTGCTTAAGTACTTGATGCAGAACTCTAAAAGGGGTCTACTGTCGTTCAGGCATGAAATTACTTTGTCTAAGGAAATGTGTCCTAAGACACCTCAAGTGGTTGAGGAGATGAGACGGGTCCTGTATGCATCTGTCGTTGGCAGTCTGATGTATGCAATGCTATGTACTAAACCAGACAACTACTATGCTGTGGGAATAGTCAATAGGTATCAGTCTAACTCAGGCCAGGATCACTGGATTTTAGTTAAGTACATCTTCAAGTATCTTTGGAGAACGAGGGACTACATGCTCGTGTATGGAACTAGAGATTTGGTCCTTACTGGATACATAGATTCTGACTTTCAGACTGATAATGACTCTTGAAAGTCCACTTCAGGGTCAAATTTTACTCTTAACGGACGAGCAGTAGTGTAGCGAAACACTAAGCAGGGGTTCATTGCCGACTCCACGATGGAGGCCGAGTATAGTGGCTTACGAAGCTATTAAAAAGGTTGTTTGGCTCAGGAAGTTCTTGACAGAGCTAGAAGTTGTTCCAGACATGTCTAGGCCCATCACTCTCTATTGTGACAATAGTGGTGCTGCGGCGAACTCCAAGGAGCCCATGAGTCACAGGCGTGGCAAACACATAGAGCGGAAGTATCATCTCATCCGCGAGATAGTGCATCGAGGGGATGTGATAGTCACAAAGATCGCTTTGGAGCACAACGTTGTTGACCCGTTTACGAAGGCTCTCACGACTATAGTGTTCGAGGGTCACCTTTAGAGCATGGGTCTATGGAACCGCCCGCAACTAGACTAGGGCAAGTGGGAGATATTTCTATACTGGGCCTTAGTGCCCTAGTTTATTGTTTTCTACTAGTTTTATGTACACCCCACTCGCTTTAGGACAAGTGGGAGATTGTTGGGAATGATGCCCTAACTCTCATGTCCTGTAGTTTGTATACACAGTTTTGAACAAATGCTTGTGATGTAGAATATATGATATTTTCTTCACTTATAGTCTATGAGCATCGGATGTTTTATTTGCTTTACCACAAACCAATAAACTAAAATACCTGGTTGTCGTTTGTAACTTAAGCATGTATGTGGAGACATATAAGTGGATCATGCTTAAGTGAGAACCAAAATGGTCTGTAGTAAATGGATATAGGAGGGAAACCTTTTCCTGGTAACACTACGGATGCGGCCCGCTTTGTAGAATAGTTATAAGTGTTATGACTTGCTATCGATGGTCTAATCCTGATCATTCATGTGGGGACATGCGAGCGAGGGCGTCTTAATACAGAGGAGTTTGTATAAGATCGGACCACGAAGTGTAATAAGTTCACGATAGAGACTTCACTTCACTAGGATGATCATAGGTAACATGACCTTAATCCTGAGTAAGTTGGGAACTCCTGCCTTTGAGGGCGGTCCTTTGATTTTCATGGGTGCGAGTGGCCAGATCACCGACTCAAACCTACCACTTTGGGGATTCATCTGATTTGGGAGCAGGGAACTCAACCACACAAGATGGAATTCACTTTTTCCCTGAAGCAGGGGTTAATAGATAGATTGCTCCTTCTAGGGCTTGAACAATGTGGCGCCACATACCTTCTCATGGCTCGAGAGATGTCCACACATAGTAGGACTATGTTGTATTGTTCTTTAGAGGGATCAGTGGTATTTAAAGAGCTAGATGTAACTACAGGGGTAAAACGGTAAATTGGCCCATTACGAGCATCTATGAAGGGTTATCGTACTGTTGATTGGTTATATCCGATGGACATAAAAATATATCTGTGGTAAGAAGAGTTCAACTATTAGTCTTTAGTGGAATGCCTGACAGTTAACGAATGGTGGATCTCGAGGCTAAAGAGTTTTGTCATCTATTCACGTACCGTTGGAGCTTCGAGCCATAGGTCCATAAGGTCCCTTAGTTGCTCAATGGATTCAAATTGAGATTTAGTTGTTGGGTCAGTTTGAAGTGTTCAAATTGACAAGAAGGAGTTCGATTATATATGATATGATTGAACTGGTTAATTATATATGATATGATTAACATTATGTATGAGATACATTATTTGGAGGAAAAATGATATAAAAATGATTTATATATAGTGGAGGAGAAAAGACTATGGTTAATGTAGTGCATATGATTTGATATTAAACCATAAGTTAATAAATATAATATGATTATATTTATAATTTGGACAATTATAGGATAATTGTGACAGGCTTTTCTCCGTAACCGTGTGATAGTGGGAGGTTTCATTTAGTTTTTGTAACTGAAGAATAAAATGAAAATCGTTTTCATTTTGCATCAAGATCGGTCATTCACTCACGTTTGGTGTATACAGCCTATCGCATAGCAAACCGAGAGACTACACGACAGCTCAACATTTCTACACGATCGTATACACACGTGCTTCTTTCTAAACAATCGCATAGGATTTGCTAAACGATCATGTAGCTTTTTCCTAAACGATTGCGCACCCAAGTGTTTACTAAACGATCGTCTATACGATCGCAACCTATTTGCTAAACGATCATGTACCGCTTCCTAAACTACCAAGCATTGTCTATACGATAAACTTTAGCTCTCTCCCACTTGCTTGGTCATGCTATATGATCTTCCTCTCCTCCTTCCCTCTGCCAAATCCAACAAAGCCCACACCTCCTGGATTCTCACACTGAGAATACCGAGGGTTCTAAGTGGTGGTGTTATCTGCATTGATGTGTTCGTGTGGAGGCCGTTGTGGGTAGACGATCGGGTGATTTGGTGAACGATTTCTTGGACGTTCCAGTAAGAATAAGAGGAGCAGTCCCTGTTCGAAAGCGAGATTTTGGTAAAGAAGAGTTCATCAATTGGTACGTATTTCGCTCTCTTATTATTTAATTGTTAAAAGCACGTCTGTAATTAGTAGTGAAATGCATATTTGTTCTGTTAGAATGTAAATGCAAAAATTCTATTACAATGAGTTTGGAACGATCTGGTTCCGCTCACAGGTACTCTTGTATAAGAGTTCCTTCACAATGGACAGGAGGATGCAAATCGACTTTAACATGGGAACAGGTGAGAAAGTCTCCTCATAATCGACTCCCTCCATCTGGGTATAACCCTTTTCCACAAGTCGAGCCTTGAAGGTTTGCACCATCCCATCGACACCCCATTTCGTCTTGTAGATCCACTTACAACCTATAGGTCTTACCCCATCAGGCTGATCTAAAAGATCCCATACTGAGTTGAAGTACATCAACTCCATCTCGAGATCCATGACTTTGACCCATTCATCCCGGTCAACATCCTCTATTGCTTCTGATAAGATAATGAATCCTCAATGTCGCCATCAGCTACCATAGCCAGGATTTTCGTGAAACCCATATAGCAAACGGGCGGGTTTGCAACCCTCCTACTGCGTCGAGGTTCCCTCAATTCTTGAGGTGGAACCGACCTACCAGATGAACTATCATCAATAACTCTTACTGATGAAGCAGGCCCTTCAACAAGTCTTGTTGAAGTTTCAGTAGTTTCGTTGGAAAGCTCACATAACACGACCTTACTACGTGGACTGTGCTCCCTAATATGATCCTCCTCCAAGAATGTAGCGTTCGTATAAATAAACACTCTTTTTTTCGACGGATCATAAAAGTAACCCACTCATGTACCTTTGGGGTAGCCTACAAAGAGGCACAACCTCGACCGTGGTTCCAATTTCTTTGGATTAGCCTCAAGCACATGTGTTGGGCAACCCCATATGCGGAAGTGACGTAAACTAGCTTTACGCCCGTTCGACAACTCCAAAGGTTTTCTCGCAATACTATTGGAAGGAACATAGTTGAGTATATACACTGCAGTCTCCACTGCAAAACCCTAAAACGAGTCTGGTAAGGAAGCGTAACTCATCATCGATCGAACCATGTCCAACAAGATTCTATTTCTCCTCTCTGCTACACCATTCTGCTGAGGTGTACCCGATACTGAGAGTTGGGAAACAATTCCATGTTCTATCAAATAGTCTTGGAACCCCGAATCCAAAAACTCTCCACCTCGATCCGATCAAAGTGTCTTTACCCGTCTATCCAATGCATTTTCAACTTCAGCCTTGAACTCTCTGAACTTTTCAAAGGATTTAGACTTTCATTGCATTAAATAAACATACCCATACCTAGAGTAATCATCAATAAAAGTGATGAAATACTAATAGTCTCCCCTGGCTTGCACATTCATCGGAGCACAGAGGTCAAAATGCACTAACTCTAGAGGCTCTTTGGCTCGATAACCTTTTCCAGTAAAAGGTCTTTTAGTCATCTTACCCGCAAGGCAAGATTCGCACATTGGTAAAGAATTTTCCTCTAACTCACTTAGAAGGCCATTCTTCACCAACCTCTCAATCTTATTGAGATTGATGTACCCTAATCGAAGTTGCCAAAGTTGGGCATTTTCTTTTAGAGAAACTCGTTGATGTTTATTTCGAGTTATGACAGTTTTAAACATCTCTATATTATGGAGGGAATTCGTTGCTAATGGCCTTAGTACATACAAGTTATTTTCCAGATTTGCTATACAGACTTTAACTCCATCTTTATGAATAAATACATTATTCAAATTAATCTCAAGAGTATATTTACACTGTAATAAGTACTTTACAGAAATTAGGTTCCTTTTCAACTCAAGAACCAGCAATACATCATGTAATACAAGAAATTTCTTCTGTAAAGTCAAATGGATCCCTCCCACTGCCATAGCTGAGACAACGTGCCCAATGCCTACTCGCATCGTCATCTCACCAATCTTCAGCTGCCGCCAGGATCTAATCCCCTGAAAAGCAGAACAAACATGATTAGTGGCGCCCAAATCAATAATTCAGATAGAATCATCATTCTCCACTAAACAAGTTTCTAACACCAGTAAATCATATTTACATTGTTTTGCCTTGGCCTTAGCCTTAGCCTTGTTCTTCTCTTTGATTCAGTGAGGACAATTCCTCTTCCAGTGTCTGTCTTGGTTGCAGTGGAAACACTTTTCCTTGTCAATCGGTGTCGGACGCCTACCCCGCTAGGCGACAGGCTGTGGGTTAGCAGGTGCCTTCCCCTTCCCCTTACCACCCTTCTTCTTCTTCCACTTTCCAGTGTAAGGAGTAGAAGGTGCAGACTTCGTTGCTGAGTCAAAGCTTTATGGAACGTCTTTGAAGATGAAGCAACATTTTCCTCACCTTCTCTCTTCTCCTTACTTTTCAGTAGGGATTGGAAATTCTGCAACTCGTTGAGGAGAGTTGTATGGGTATAGTCCACTTTGTTAAGAATCGTATTGTTAACAAAGTGCAGGAAGCTATCCGGCAAGGAATGGAGGATAATGCTAACCTAGCTACCCTCATCGATTCGAAACCTATTCATCTCTGCCACATTCAATGGACCATCATCTTAAGCTCATATTCTCGAATAGAGGTCCCTTATAGATAGATTTGCTACACTTTAACCTTTTATTAGTCAATTTAATCCCATTAAACTGATTAAAAGATTAAAGCCTAGGTTGCTAATCTCATTAGAATCGTGATCTTACGTCTATCTCCACTAAGTTTTAAAACACTTTTAAAACCATGATTCAAACCTAAGTTTGCATGCATGTCTTTCTTATAGATTTTAGTTCTAATTTCTTTATAAATCTTATAAAAGAAACAACTAAAACCTATGTGCATGCTTCATGCAATGTCCGTTCATTACTATACATAACTTTTATATACAAGTAATGAACCAAGGAAACATGCATTCATACACCCTTATACTATAACACTTATAATATAAAGATGATGCATGTCTATGCTTTATGCATACATAAATATAACTCTTATATTATATTATGCACGAGCATGCTCTTATGTAATTTAAATCATGCTTCTCTAAATTATAACACTTATAATAAAGAGATGATGCATGACCAATGCATGACCTAAGGTGGGTTTTCTTCTATATGGCATACCATATGACATATAAATAAACATACATCCTACGTACATTCACAAAGATTAATGGACCGAGATGAACCGCCTCAAAACCGAAAATAAAGATTCTATCTATTACATTTTCCATCAAGCAAACCGGTTCACAGGCGAACCGAGTCTTGAACCACCCGGGCGAAGCTCCCATCGTTTAGTAAACGCGGTCGAGTATACACAATCGTTTAGCTACAATCGAGTACCAATAACTATGTGATGAAGCATAAGGTACCCGATCGTTTAGCGTACAAAACATAAACACACGAGTCTTTTAGACGACGATGTTGCTGTGAAGCCCGATCGTCTAGACTATCACTTAACAAGCGATAAGTAAACATTTTACCCTGCAATCGTATAGTCAGGAACAAAGCGATGAAGCTTACTAATCTATACGATCATCTAGTGCGCGCTCGTCAACCTGCTCTCGAGTATCCGATATTCTACGATCATTTACCCCATCGTTTACACGATCCGACCAACGCTTGGTCGTCTCCAACCTCAAAGAACAACAACTCCTTGCCTTGAAGCCTCAGCACGAACGACTCAACGACTCAAACTCTTTGAAATTACAGACTCGATAGCAAGTTAATATGCCCAAAACACAAGGGCCCTTACAATTAACTTCAAATGTAAAAGAATTTAAACAACCAAAGACTTCATCCCAGAAACTTCATTAATCCACATCCATATAACTATTTAACAATTAAACAGAGAGTAGACATGCTTTACCACCGAGAAAGTAAATGTTATTCTTTGCATCAATGAATTTGGAATATCAGAACCTAGCTCTGATACCAATTGAAGGAACTCTTATCAAAGAGTACCTCTAAGCGAAAGCAAGATCGTTCCAAACTCATTGTGATAGAATTACCGTATTCACAATCGAACAGATAACAAATTACAGGCATGCTTTGAAACTTTAAACAAAAAGAGAACGAAATACATACCAGTTGAAGAACCCTTCTTTGCCTCAAATCTCGTTCTCGTCCAAAAACTGCTCCTCTCAGTTTGCTATGTGATAAGCAGTACACACCAAACGTTCCTTTAACCCGAATTTTTCAATAAAAATTCTTTGAATGCATGCCTCAATTTCACTCCAATCTTCTTTATTTATTGCAGGTCTCTCATGCAAAGAAGATGGTTGCATGAGATGCAGCTCATGCTTGGAGTTATTGAAGCCATATGAAGTGGGTTTGGTGTGAGCTAGTTGAGGCTTTAATAGAAAAACTCATAAATCCATTTTATGTTGATTTTCCAATATTTTAATTTCATAAATGATTTGAAAAATCAATTTGATTTCAAAAAATTGAAAACATTATTAATTTTGTAAACTTAATTTCATAAATTAATTTTCTAATAAAATTAATAAATAATTATTTAAATAAATCAATTAATTCTAATTAATTAAATATCAAATAATAAATTAATTTTACACAAATCCACCTTCATATATTTAAATATAAATTCTCCTATTCCGTTTAATTCTGATTTGAACATTTCAAATTAACTTATCATGCTACTCTAAAGCTAATCCATTTACGAGCTAGTAGGGGAACCTCGCGGACCTACAGATCATAGGCTCCAAAGATCCGAGATTAATTGGCTAAACTCATTACGCCGAATTAACCCCCATTCATTAACTAATGGATCACTCCACTAAAGCCTATAGTAGAACTCCTCTCACTGTAGATATATTATGTCCACTTTATATAACCATGATCAGTAAGTCGATCCTTCACAGGTCGTTCGTAATCAGCTGGGTCAAGATCACCATTTTACCCCTGTGAATACATCTCATTCCTTAAGTTCCTACTGACCCTCTAATGAACAATTTTGATTCAATACCTATGAATCAAGTCATTTTTCCATCAGGAGAAGGCGGGGCCCCGATTGTTCAAGACCTAGAATCAATACTTAAGAGAACAACCTATCTGCTAACCCTAAATCGAGTAGGAGTGAATTCCATCTTGCAAGGCTATGTCCCCGGCTATTCATCCAGTCTTATCCCTAAAATGGAAGGCTTATTGAGCAGTACTATTGGACTACTCTCACCCATGTAGATCAAAGGATAATCCGAAACAAACAGGAGTTCATAGCTAGCTCAGGATTAAGATCGAGTTATCCTAGGTTACTTAATAATGAAATAGTCAGTTTTAACAGTAAACAATCGTTATAAAGATAAGTGACTTTTTTCGTGGTCCACTCTATGTGTAAACTCATTGCATTAGATGCCCCCACTCACATGTCTCTACATGAATGATCTGTGGATCACATCATTTGTATTACCTACAAAATGGGCTGCATCCAATAGTGTTACCAGGATAAGATACCCAATTTCATTCATATACTTATTAGACCATTAGGCCATATACTATTAACTTGATCCTGTTTACGTCACCATATAAAGTTAAAGTATTCACACTATAACCATGGATATGTTTATTGGATTTTCATAATAGAATGCAAAATCATTAACTTTATTGAATAAATTCTTATATTATATGATGTATGAGCATGATCTTACATAATTAAATCATGCTTCTCTAAATTATAATATTTACAATAAAGAGATGACGCATGACCAATGCATAACCTAAGGTGGGATTTACTATATATGCATCATCTCTTTATTGTAAATATTATAATTTAGAGAAGCTAAGGTGGGATTTACTATATATGCATACCATATGACATGTAAAACCATACATCGCATGTATTAAACTAAGGATTAATGGACCGGGAAGAGCCTTTACAAAAAAAAGGTCAATGAAATAACCCTATCTATTACATTTTTCATTGAGCGAACCGGTTCACAGGCAAACCGGGTCTTGAATCGCCAGGCGATCGTTTAGAAAACGCAGCCTAAAATGGTAGTCTCTGTCATGAATGGTGTTATATAACGAGACGTTAACACTTCATGGTCAGGTCTTATACAAACTTTTTATATAGGACGCCCCCACTCGCATGTCCTCTACACGAATGATTAGGATCAGACCATCAATGATAAGTCAAAACACTTGTGACCATTCCACAAAGCAGGCCGCATCCGTAGCATTACCAGGATAAGGTTTCCCTCCTATATTCATATACTACAGACCATTTTGGTTATCACTCAAGACATGATCCACTTGTATGTCACCACATACATGCTTAAGTTACATACAGATAATCAGGGATTTTATGTTTATTCGTTTGTCATAAAGCAAATAAAACATATAACTGAGCAAAATCAAGATGTGAAGTAAATATCATATATTATATAACACAAGCGTTCGTACAAATTGTTTACAAACTACAAGACACGAGACTTTAGGGCATCAACCCCAACATAAACTAATCAATAATATTTTATTGATAAATAGAATGTTTAACACGAACTGTGAGTTCTAAGAAATTTCCAACAATCTCCCACTTGGACTAAAACTCTAGTGAGAACAAATATATGCAATACAATGTTGAGAAAAATAAAGGGAAAATACAATAAACTAGGGCATCATCAATACCATAGATTTTCTCCCACTTTCCCTAGATTACATCACACGGAGTCCTAGTTTAACCAGGTGGCCCTCGAACACTTTAGTCGAGAGGGCCTTTGTAAATGGATCAGTAAGGTTGTCTTCAGAGGCTATCTTTGTGACGATCACATCTCCTTGGTGTACGATCTCTCTGATGAGATGGTACTTTCTCTCAATATGTTTTCCACATTTGTGACTACTTGGTTCTTCCAACTTGGAAACAGCATCACTATTGTCACAATACAGTGTGATAGGTAGCTGCATATTTGGAACTACTTCCAAATCAGCCAAGAATTTGCATAGCTATACTGCTTCTTTAGCAGCTTAACATGCAGCCACGTATTCTGCTTCCATTGTGGAGTCAGCGATACAACTTTGCTTAATGATTCTCCAAACTATAGCTCCCCCATTAAGAGTGAAAACTAATCTTGAAGTAGATTTCCTTGAATCTTCGTCGGTTTGGAAATCAGAATCAGTGTATCCTGTGAGGATCAAATCCTTAGGTCCATATACAAACATATAGTCCCTCGTTCTACTAAGATACTTGAGGATGTTTTTTACAGCAGTTCAATGACTGTGTCCTGGATTGAATTGGACCTACTGACGATTCCAACTACAAAGCATATGTCAGGGCATGTACATAACATTGCGTACATAAAACTCCCAACTGCAGATTGATGCGTTATTTTATGATGTGGAAATATGGATGAAATGCAATGGTGAAAAATGCATTGAGCACTCAAGTTTCCTCAGTGGAATCCAAGTGTAAACTCCACTGAGTTTCCTGGTAAGTCCAGGGTCGAACTCAGGGACTTGTGAAAACAGGTTGCGTTGCTAATTTTTGGGAAAACTTTGTGGTAACCGGATAAATAAATAAATTGATGGAATTATTGTTTGCAGTGATGAAAAATCAATAAATGCAGCAGAGTTTGAAAAAAGTTGAATAAACGGAAGATGCGATGAGTATGCAGTGAACGGGTTGAGAAAAGTTTCGGCTAACACTTCCTAGAATGCGTTCATGCTATGTGATCATGCAACATGCATACAACAGTAAACCACCTCTCGGTGCGAATGCCACTACTTCTAAGGCTAGAACGCATGCGATATATGCAATAAGTCTACAGGGCCTACACATAAGCCTCTATTCCTATTTATGCGATGAAAAAATGACATCCATACAAATATGCGACCATATGATATCATATCTATCTCTAGGGTGCATGCGATGCAGTGTTGACAAACAGAGCTTATCTCTAAGTCCCTATCTCTTGTTTATGCAGTTCTAATCTCGCTCTCTCGAGTCTAGATTCTAACCTAGCTCTCTGAAGTCCTTAGGTTCTTTCTTCAGACGCTCTCTCGAGTAGTTCTAAAGGGGTGTTGGGCACAACATAAAACGAGACAATCGCATGCATTGACGATCCTAGGTCATGTTAGCTCAGTTCTTCTCAACCCATTCGACTAGTTTAGATACTCATGTGTACTAAGAGAGTGAACAGATGTAGAATAAGAACTTCCATTGTATAAATATAAAAATGAAGTACAAATAACAATGCAGGATAGAATAAAGAGCCTGGTAGCAATCTCTTGCTTCCCAGGCTTTTACACTGTTTTTCTACTCGTGTTAAAAAGATAATCTCGCTCTCATAAGAATTGGCCCACTCTCTGCTCTTACGCCTCAAGGTTCTCTCTCGAGTTGCCCTGAGCGATCTCCGGCTTCTTTACTCTTCTCTTGCTCTGCCTTAAAATAAAAAGGAAAAACTATGCACAAAGACGTGTTGAATTGGTGGAACTGGTTAACCCCTTTTCTGAAGGATGCCTCTGGTATTTATAGAGCTACGGGGTGAAGGCGGTTTCTCTCTTATGATTGCTCGGATGGGATGGCTTTAATTCTCTAACTGATGCACCAAATATTTATCACCGAAAAGCTGAATGTACTTGTTATCGTTAGCAACCGTTAGCTTAATCGGATTCGACCGTCATCAGCTTTCTGTCCCATCGCGATTAATTGTGCCTTTCACCCAGATGCGCCCTTCAAGTTGCACTAACCAGGTTGCGGCAATCCTTCTTGAGCAAATGTTTGCGAACACAATCACCACAAAGCCTTGCGGTAATGCTGTGCTCGACCAATGATTTCCAATGATCGCAATTTCCGCCATGCATCAACTCATATTCTGCATAAAAACACAAAAATCAATTGTTTCTATGCGATGAACGCATGCGACCACAATATTATGAATTTGATGCTTTTTTGACGCAATTAATCATATTTTATCAACGCAACCCAGCATTGTTTAAAAACTTAGCACTATGATAATGTGCATTTCTGCCCGTTATCACACCCCCAAATTTAAACAATGCTTGTCCTCAAGCATAAGCTAAAGATTTCCTTTAGCAAGTCCACCGCAATGTTTTTTTCCTAGATTTCTCAAGGATACTTCGTTCAAATCCTATATACCAAAATTTTCTTAAGTCTTATTCAAGTCTCCTCTAAAAATATTTCTAAGACCCAGGGATCGTAAGTTTAACCTTCAAAAGGACTTTACTAAATTCCAGAACATCGCATGATTTATTTCAAAAAGAAAATTTTTCCACCAGGGTGTCAAAATTTTATCCTTGCATATTTCTTGACATTATTATTTTTTTTTTCTGACCTTGCGCTGATCCAAGTGCCTTGCCTTTGTTTTGGCTTGCCCCCACGTGTGTCATGCGGATATCCAACTACGAGCAATGCGCTCTTCCTCAGACTAGACTCATACTTACTTGGCAACGGAGTTGCGGTCATTTATTTATGCATTGATCCAGATGACTTACTTTTGTTTTGGCTTGCCCCCACATGTGTCATGCGAACATCCAACTATGGGTAAATGCCCTTCACAACTTAACTCTTATCAACATGGGTTTCCCATTGCGTTGACAGTGGAGTTGTTATTCTCAAATTTTTTATTTTTTCAAAATAGCAAGGTGGAAAATAAATACCTCACCCCTAAATTTAAAATGCGGCAATGCCCTCATTGCCAAAAGATTGAAATAAGTCATGTGATATTCTTAGAAAGCTTTGTAAAGAGAGTTTGAAAGAAAGCTAGCAAACCCCTAACTTCTAGAAATATTTCATGAGGTGAGTATCTTAAAGTTAAGTTGACTATAGTATATACGAAAGAAATAGAAGTATGTTTTTCATCATTGAAATCATATTTGGCAAAGAGATAGCATGTGGTAACTCACTAAATTTATCAATATTAAATGATTGCGGTAATCAAAGAGGATGCGTGATAAAACTTTTAAAACTAACATGCGATGCGATAGGGGACATACCTATGGGTGTTTTAAATGCAGTCCAGTATGCCCACAACGCATTGTCGAGCTTTGTTGCCTAATCTGTTCACGAAGGTCTTACTACCTTCTCGAGTATTTGCTTAATCTCTCGATTGGACACCTCGGCCTGACCATTCGTCTGTGGATGGTATGCGGTGGCCACTTTGTGGAGAATGTTGTATTTGCGCAGCAGCTCCTTAACAGTATGATTGACAAAGTGAGACCCCTCATCACTTATTATGGCATGGGGGATGCCAAAACGAGTGAAAATTTTCTTCTTCAGGAATTGAGAGACTATCGCCGCATCTCTTACGCCGCACGTCACTACCTCTACCCACTTGGATACATAGTCGATGGCTAATAAAATATAATGTTTACCATTCAAGGGAGGGAATGGTCCCATGAAATCAAAACCCCACATGTCGAACAATTCAAGCTCCAAGATGGTGTTCATTGGCATTGCATGTTTCCATGAAATGTTACCTGTGCGTTGGCACCAATCACACTTCATTACGTAGTCAGTTACATCCTTAAACAATATTGGCCAAAAGAATTCACTCTGTAAAACCTTGACTGCAGTGCATTGTCCTCTAAAGTGCCCACCATATGGTAAGTCATGACACTGCGATAAAATGCATTGTTAAGCAGCATTTGGTACGTATAGTCACAGAATCTGGTTTGCCCCCCTTTTATACAGATTCGGCCCATCCCAGTAATAATATCTACATTCATTTTTTAGCTTCCTCTATTGGTAGGTGGTATAATCTTCAGGGAATTGTCTGCAAACCAGATAATTGACGATGTCAGCATACAAGGCAATTCTTCAATATGGAACAACTGCTCATCTGGAAACACCGCATTCACCTCTTATTCATTGTGGTTAACATCAGGGTTTTCCAATCTGGACAAGTGATCTGCAACTTGGTTCTCTGTCCCCTTCCGGTCAATTATTTCTATGTCAAATTCTTGAAGGAGGAGAACCCATCTGATCAACCTTGGGTTTGTGTCCTTCTTTGTCATTAAGTACTTTATTGCCAAATGATCAGTATGGATGAGTACCTTTGTCTCCAGCAGATATGCTCAAAATTTTTCCAACGCAAAAATTACCGCCGGAAGCTCTTTCTCTGTGGTGATATAATTCGTCTAAGAAGGATTTAATGTTTTACTCGCATATGCGATGGGATGCAAGATTGTTTTTCTCTTCTATGCCAAAGCTGCTCCCATCGCATACCCACTTGTATCGCACATTATTTCAAAAGGAAGTGTCCAGTCAGGTGCAATTAACATGAGTGCGGTAATCAGCACATTCTTCAAAGTTCTGAATGCATTGAGGAAATTTTCGTCAAAATCAAATTTTCTATCAGCCTCTAACAACGCACTCAGTGGTCGTGCTATTTTCGAAAAGTCTTTGACAAAGCGTCTGTAGAATCTAGTGTGCCCCAAGAAACTTCATACAGCCTTCACACTTGTTGGAGGTGGAAGTTTTTCAATTGCTTCGATTTTTGCTTTATCCACCTCCAACCCGCCCTGAGAAACCTTGTGCCCCAACATGATGCCCTCCTTAACCATAAAATGACATTTTTCCCGGTTAAGAACCAGATTCGTCTCTTCGCATCTCTTTAGTATCTTCTCCAGGTTGGCTAGACAGACTTCGTAGGTGTTCCCATAAATAGAGAAGTCGTCCATAAAGATTTCAACAGAGTCCTCAAGATAGTCTGGAAAGATGGCCATCATGCACCTTTGGAATGTGTTATGCGAATTGCAGAGGTCGAACGGCATGCGGCATTAAGCAAAGGTCCCATATGGGCAGGTGAATATGGTCTTGTCTTGGTCTTCTAGAGCTATCATAATCTGGTTATACCCGATATAGCCATCCAGAAAGCAGTAAAAGTCATTTCCAACTAGACGATCTAGCATTTGATCAATGATTGGTATGGGAAAATGATCTTTCTTGGTTGCTGCATTCAGCTTCCGTTAGTCCATGCAAATGCGCCACCCAGTGATGGTTCTTTGCAGTATTAGTTCGTTGTTTTCGTTCGGGACTACCGTCGTGCCACCCTTTTTCAGAACACACTGCACGGGGCTGACCCACGTGCTATTTGCTATAGGATAAATAATGCCCGCATCAACCATTTAATGATCTCCTTTTTAACGACCTCTTTCATCGCAGGGTTGAGTCTGCATTGATGTTCGATCATTGCCTTATGGTCCACTTCAAGACGAATGTGGTGCATACAGTATGCTGGGCTAATTCCTCGAATGTCGGCAAGCGTCTAACCAATTGCTCGCACATGTTTCCTCAGAATGTTCATCAGCGCATTCTCCTGGTCTTCGTTAAGTGTAAAGGAAATAATAACTGGCAGCCTCTCACTCTGCCCCAAAAATGCGTACTTTAAATGATTCGGTAGGGTCTTTAATTCCCGTGTTAGTGGTTCTACTAGGGATGGTTGCGTTGTTTTTCTGTCTTCTTTTTCTGTTGGCACTTCTTCTTGGTTTGCGATCATCTCTTCTTCCTTTCTTGTTTTTGTTATGATCACATGACAGGCAGCAACAGATGTGTTGGCATCCTTTTCTTCATTCTCTTCGTCAAAATTTTCTTCTTCAATCAAATTATGGTCGTTGTCTGAGTCATGCAGGTCTTCTTCGTCAGGAAACTTCATGGCATGGATTATGTTGAACCTGAGCTTTGTCCGTTGATGCTCAAATTGATTTCCCCTTTATGCACGTCAATCTGGGCAAGACCTGTTGATAAAAATGGTCGCCCCAAGATGATGGACACATCTTTGTAGGCCTCGTAATCCAAGATGATGAAGTCAGCTGGGAGGATAAATTTGTCAATGGTGATCAACACATCCTTCACCTTTCCCTCTGGATGCACCAGAGATCTATTGGCCAGTTGGAGAGTCACGATCATGGGTACGAGTTACCCCATATTCAGCTACTTAAAGATCGACAGAGGCATCAAAGTGATACTGGCTTCAAGGTCACACAAGGCTTGTCCGATGTACAGTCCTCCTATGGAGCAAGGTATAGTAAAGCTCCCAGGATCGCTCATCTTTGGTGAAATTATTGATTTTGAACTTTGCGTTAACACCACCGTGGAAAACTTACCGGCTCCCCTCTTCTTGGTTACCATATCCTTTAGAAACTTTGCGTAGGCAGGCATTTCCTCAATCGCTTCACTAAATGGAATATTAATATGTAATTGTTTTACCATAGACAGAAAGCGTTTACTGTACCTCTTCATTCTTTTTCTTTCTAAGTCTCTACGGGAAAGGTGGTAACTGTACTCTCACGGTCCCCTTCTCTGTTGGCTTTGAGATCGATGCAACTTCTGGTTCTATTGCTTCTTTTTCTCCTTCTTCTTCTTGTGCCACTGCAATTTCAGGTTCCACCGCAATAGAAGTAGTCCGGCTCGACTCCTTTCTTTCTCCCTCCATAATTTTTCCATTCCGCAATGTCACAACCTGACATTGCTCTTTACCTGATCCCCTCAGGTTGCGTAGGAGTTCTGTTGAACTCGGCAGAGCCCCTTGCGGTCTGTTCTTTAGCTCACTTACAATCTGGCCCATCTGTAATTCTAGATTGTGGATGGACGTAGCCTAACTTTGAAACACCGTTTCGTTTTTCTCTATATATTGCTTCAAAACGCTTTCCAGGGAAGAATATTTCAGCGATTGTGAGCTACTAGCTTGATTGCTTGTCTGACCATTATTACACGGGAAGAATCCAGGTGGCCCTTCTTTCTATGCCACAAGTTGAAAATTTTGTTGCTGATTCTTCCATGTAAAATTGGGGTGGTTTCTCCCCTCGGGGTTGTAGGTATGAAAAGGGATTATTTTTCACAAAGTAAATAGATTGTGGATTTTGTGGGCATTCTTCCATTGCATGCCCATCACCGCAAGTCGCACACTTTGTGGTGCTTTGACTAATTGCATTGATTTGCCCATTTTGCGGTGTTAGGTTGTTGATCGCAATTCCCTGAATTAAGTTCATCATTGTGGTCATCTGATTTTGTTGTGAAGTAATAGCACTATTACTTGCGTCGTTATCCTTGATTCTTAGCCTCTGATCACTCTCTCTCCAATCTTCATGGTTCTTAGAGATGCAATCCAAGATATTCTTAGCCTCGTCATACGTTTTATCAAGCAAACCACCAACGGCTGCCGCATTGGCAGCGATCTGCAAAGCGGGATTCAAACCATGATAAAAGATTTCCATCTGAAGGCAGTCTGGCAAACCATTGTGTGGACAGTCCCGGACTACCTCTTAAACCTCGCCCAAGAATTGCTAAGCGATTCATCCATGTCTTGTTCAAAATTTTTTATGAGTTTCCTTCGTCTAGCGTTCTCAGTAGGTGGAAAATATTTCTTCATAAATTTCTCTACGGCCTATTCCCATGAAGTGATCTCTACCGACACGAGGGAATACGCCCATTTTCTTGCCTGATCACAAAGAGAAAATGGGAACAAAGTTAGTCAAACTTCTTCGGCAGAGATGTTCAAAAACACAAAAGTATTGCAGATTTCAATAAAGCTACAGAGGTGGGCGTGCAGGTCCTCACCACACCGTCCTCTGAATTGTCTTGCAGTCTGGATCATCTGCAGCATCATCAGTTTCATTTCGAATCTGCTTCCATCGAGGGCAGGCCTCATGATTCCTGGAGAGAAATCATAGAGGTTTGGCGATGCATAGTCCCCAATGGGCCTATTGCAATCGTTAGCCAGAAGGATTGGATTCGCCATGACATTTTTTTTGTTTGTGCTCTGTTTCCAAGCTGCTCCGCCATCTCTTCTTTATTTGACTGTTGTTGTTGGTCGTCTCTTAATCTTCTTATGAATGTTCTCTCAATCTCCGGGTCGTAATTCGCCATAAATTAAGAATCTGCAAAGAAATCAGAAAAATTACCGTTAGCACACTATTTTGCCGAAGTCCCCGACAGCGGCGCCAAAAACTTAATACATTATTTTATGATGTGAAAATATGGATGAAATGAGATTGTGAAAAATGCGTTGAGCACTCAAGTTTCCTCAGTGGAATCCAAGTGTAAACTCCACTGAGTTTCCTGGTAAGTCCAGGGTCGAACTCAGGGACTTGTGAAAACAGGTTGCGTTGGTAATTTTTGGGACAACTTTGCGGTAACCGGATAAATAAATAAGTTGTTGGGATTGTTGTTTGCAGTGATGAAATAATAAATGCGACGGAGTTTGAAAAAGTTGAATAAACGGAAGATGCGATGAGTGTGCAATGAACGAGTTGAGAAAAGTTTCGGCTAACACTTCCTAGGATGTGTTCATGCTATGCGATCATGCAACATGCATACAATAGTAAACCACCTCTCGGTGCGAATGCCACGGCTTTTAAGGCTAGAACGCATGCGTTATATGCAATAAGTCTACAGGGCCTACACATAAGCCTCTATTCCTATTTATGCGATGACAAAATGACATCCATACAAATATGCGACCACATAATATCATATATATCTCTAGGGTGCATGCGATGGAGTGTTGACAAACAGAGCTTATATCTAAGTCCCTATCTCTTGTTTATGCAGTTCTAATCTCACTCTCTCGAGTCTAGATTTTTAACCTAGCTCTCTCGAGTCATTAGGTTCTTTCTTTAGACTCTCTCTCGAGTAGCTCTAAAGAGGTGTTGGGCACAACATAAAACAAGACAATTGCATGCGTTGATGATCCTAGGTCATGTTAGCTTAGTTATTCTCAACCCATTCGACTAGTTTAGCTACTCATGCGTACTAAGAGAGAGAACAGATGTAGAATAAGAACTTCCATTGTATAAATATAAAGATGAAGTACAAAATAACAATGCAAGGATAGAATAAAGAGTCTGGTAGCAATCTCTTGTTTCCCAGGCTTTTACACTGTCTTTCTACTCGTGTTCAAAAGACAATCTCGCTCTCGCGAGAATCGACCCGCTCTCTGCTCTTACGCCTCAAGGATCTCTCTCGAGTTGCCCTAAGCAATCTCCAATGTCTTTACTCTTCTCTTGCTTCGCCTTAAAATAAAAAGGAAAAACTATGGACAAAGACGTGCTGAATTGGTGGAACTGGTTAACCCCTTTTCTGAAGGATGCTTCTGGTATTTATAGAGCTTCGGGGTGTTGGCGGTTTTTCTTTTATGATTGCTTGGATGGGATGGCTTTAATTCCCTGACTGATGCGCTGAATATTTGTCACCGAAAAGCTGAATGTACTTGTTATCGTTAGCGGCTGTCAGCTTAATTAGGATTCGACCATCATCAGCTTTCTGCCCCATCGCGATTAATTGTGCCTTTCACCCAGATGCGCCCATCAAGTTGCACTGACCAGGTTGAGACAATCCTTCTTGAACAAATGTTTGCGAACACAATCACCGCAAAGCCTTGCGGTAATGCTGCACTCGACCAATGATTTCCAATTATCGCAATTTTCACCTTGCGTCAACACATATTCTGCATAAAAACACAAAAATCAACTGTTTCTATGCCATGAACGCATGTGACCGCAATATTATGAATTTGATGCTTTTTGGATGCAATTAATCATATTTTACCAATGCAACCCAGCATTGTTTAAGAACTTAGCACTATGATAATGTGTATTTCTACCCGTTATCACAGATGCGTATGGAATTCTTGTCATTTCCTCAACATCTTGAGATGTCTTAGGACACTGTTCCTTTGACAAATGAATTCCATGTTTAAAAGGTAACATTCCTTTTTCGGAATTTTGTATATTATATTTTGACAACATCTTGTCAATATAAGATGCCTGAGATAGTCCTAGAGTTCTATTCTTTCGATTTCGAAATATCTGTATTCCTAGAACATATTGAGCATCACCTAAATCTTTCATTTGGAATTGTGTTGCTAACCATATCTTTACGTCAACAAGGAAACTTGTCTCATTCCCAATGAGTAAGATATCATCAATATAAATAACTAAGAATGCTACAGTCTTGTAGACTATTTTCTTGTATACATAAGGTTCATCAACGTTCTGTTCAAATCCATAAGATTTGATCGCAGTATCAAACTTTATATTCCAGAATCGTGAAGCTTATTTCAATCCATAAATGGATCGTTTAAGCATACAGACTTTCTGTTCCTGTCCTTTTTCAATGAACCCTTCTGATTAAGACATAAAAATACTTTCATCAAGATAGTCGTTTAGAAAAGTTGTCTTGACATCTATTTGCCATATTTCATAGTCATAATATGTGGAAATGGAAATAAGTATTCTTATCGACTTTATCATGGCAATAGGAGAAAAAGTTTCTTCATAATCAACTCTTTCTCTTTGGGTAAAACCTTTTTCCACGAGTCTGGCTTTATAGGTTTGCACCTTGCCAGTTTGGTCTCGTTTCCTCTTGTAGATCCATTTGCAACCTATAGGTGTAACCCCATGTGGTTGATCTACAAGTTCTCAGACAGAGTTGAAGTACATAGACTTCATTTCAACGTCCATGGCTTTTATTCACTGTTCCCTGTCAATATCTTCCATTGCCATTTTAAAGGTTAATGGATCCTCTAAACCATCATCATGTATAATGTTTTGAGTTTCTATTAAACCTATATAGCGTTCAGGTTGTTGAATAACTCTCCCAGTACGTCGAGGCATCCTCAACTCTTGGGAAGGACATGACGAGACAACAACAATTGTTAATGGACTAGCTTGATCAACATCTCTTGTCGATGTTTCTGTAGCATCTTTGGTCATTTCTTGCAATATTAGTTTACAGTGAGGTAGATGATTTTTACTATGATCTTCTTTCAAAAATGTAGCATTTGTCGATACAAATACTTTGTCTTTTTGGGGATCATAAAATAATCCTCCTTTTATTTCTTTGGGGTATCCTACAAAAAGGCATAATTTCGAACGTGTTTCCAATTACTTAGGATTTTGTACCAGCACATGTATTGGGAAATCCCAAATACGGAAATGACGTAAACTAGTTATGCGTCCTTTCCATAATTCATATGGTGTTTTAGAAACACTTTTTGAAGGAACAAAGTTTAGAATAAATATTGCAGTCTGTACTGCATACCCCCAAAAGGATTGAGGTAACTAAGCATAACTCATCATTGATCGAACCACGTCTAACAAGGTTCGATTTCTCCTTTCTATAACACCATTTTGTTGTGGTGTTCCAGGTATTGTGAGTTGGGATTGAATTCCATGATCTACTAGATAGTTCTAGAATTGTAAATCCATATACTCACCACCTCGATCGGATCAAAATATTTTAATTCTTTTACTTAATAAATTTTCTATCTCAGCCTTAAATTCTTTAAACTTTTCAAGAGTTTTAGACTTATGACCGATTAAGTAAATGTAACCATATCTAGAGTAATCATCAATAAAACTGACGAAATACTGATAGCCTCCTCAAGCTTTTATATTCATCGGACCACATAGGTCTGAATGTATAAGTTCAAGAGGCTCTTTGGCACGAAGACCTTTGTCAGAAAAAGATCTTTTAATCATTTTTCCCTCAAGATATGATTCATGTAGAGGTAAAGAACTATCTTCTAATTGATTTAGATGACTGTTTTTTACCAATCTCTCAATCCTGTTGAGATTAATGTGACCAAGTTTGAGGTGCAAAAGATAGGCGTTAGGAGAAATTTTTTGTTTCTTATTTTAAGTCTCAACCATTTTAAACATCTCTATATTTAGAATGGCCTTCGCTTCAGTTGGTTTATTATGTACAAGTTATTTTCGAGTCTTGCAGAACAAATATGAACACTTCTTGAATAAACAAACACTTCATTAGATTCAAAAGATATTCTGTACATATTTTCTAACAGACAGAAAATGGAGATCAAGTCTCCTTTCATCTTAGGTACATAATATACATTCCTAAGTAAGATAAAAGACTCTTCAAAAACCAGCTTGACATCTCTCACTACATGAGTTGAAATGACTGTATCCGTTCCCACTTTGAAAGTCATTTCTTGTTCAGAAAGTTCTCTCCAAGAACTAATTTCCTGTAGAAAAGTGCAAACATGATTAGCAGTGCCTGAATCCAATATCCTGGTAAGGTGAGTATTCTCCACTAGACATGTTTCAACTACTAGTAAATCTAATTTACCTTGTTTCGCCTTTTTTGCTTTCTTTTCAGTCAAATACTTTGGGCAGTTACGCTTCCAATGCCCATCTTTTCCACAATGGAAACATTTTTCTTTGAGAGTTTTGTTTTTGTTTTTGTTTTTCTTAGCAGTGGTTTTCTTTTTCCCTGTTCCTTTCTTCTTCATTTGTACGGATTTGTCTTTTGAAGAAGAAGGAATAAACTTCTTATTATCAGTGGGTTTCATTCCAGATGTTGACCCCTTAAAAAACTTCTTAGGTTTAGAAATAACATTTATTTCTTTCTCCTTCAGTTTCATCATAGACTGACATGTCTGTAACTCGTTCAACAATGTGGTCAAATTATAAGTAATTTTGTTCATAACAACATGGTTCTGAAAGGCAAATAACTCTCCAGGAGAGATTCCAATATCATACTTACTTGACTTGTTTCATCAATGATCGTCCCATGAGCCTCAGCAACATTAAAATGGACCAACATATCGAGAACATGTTCTCTAACGTTGGTTCCATCTTTCATACGAGTAACGTAGACATACTTAATGGCTTCATGTCGAACAGAGGATGGTTGCCCAAACATCTCCTGAAGTGATGCCATTATCTCACGGGCAGTGGGCATAACCTCATGTTTCTTATTAAGTACATCAGATATACTTGCTAAGATGTAGGCCCGAGCTTTCTCATTAGCCCTTACCCACCTATCATAGATGTCCTAAACATTTCAATTCGTTGTTGTACTAGGAACCAGAGGACATTCCTTCGCTAATACAAACCTCAAATCATCCACAACTAACATTGTATTGATGTTGGATTTCCAGTTTGAATATCCTTCACCGTTAAATTTATCGGAAGCTAACAATTGTATGATTGAATTCAACATTGCTGAAACAATTTAAACAAATTCTATTAAATATTTATGCATCTAAAACCAATTGTAGCAAAATAATAAAGTACCCAATAAATCTTTATCTATTTGCAACGATATTTTAGTGATTTAGAACAATTGCTACCGAGGGGCAGTCAAGAATTCCTTCACTGAAGCAAGACAATTCTTGATCAAATACTATATCAGAATAACTCTTTA
>NC_143479.1:34849585-34951308 GCF_027475165.1 Benincasa hispida
ATTTAGGTTATCACTTAAGGCATGATCCACTTGTATATCACATATACATGCTTAAGTTCACATAAGATAACCAAGGAGCTTTGTTTATTGGATATGAATAAATGCCAGAATTAAATAACACTTATTTTATTCATTGAACAATATGTATCTTTACAAAACAACGAGACTCCGAGAGAATTAGGACACCAATCCCAACAATCTCCCACTTGTCCTAATGACTTGGGAGACTAACGTACAGTACAATATAAAAATGTACAATATATAATAAACTAGGGCATACTCCAGTGTCATCTCCCTCTTGCCCTAGACAAGATGCCACATGTCCCGCAGACCCAGATGCTCCAGGTGACCCTCAAATACGTTAGCCATGAGGTTGTATCCCGTAAGGATCAGATCCTTATGCTACATATAGAAGAATGTAGTCCTTTGTTCTCCAAAGATACTTGAGGATCGTATTGACCGCCGTCCAGTGATCAAATCCTCCATTGCTTTCTTAAAAGACAGGGGATCCTCGACCCCATCATTCTTAATGATGTTTTTGACTTCAGTCAACCCATGTAGCGTTCTGGTGGGTTCTGATAACGGGCAGAAATGCACGTTATTATAGTGCTAAGTTATTAAACGATGAAGGTTTGCGTTGATAAAATATGTTAGATTGCGTCCAAAAAGCATTAAGTTCATAACATTGTGGTCGAATGCGTTCAGCACATAAAAACAATTAGCTTTTGTATTTTTATGCAGAATATGCGTTAACGCAAGACGAAGAGTGCAATCATAAGAAATCAACGGTCGAACGCATCGTACTGCAAGTGATTTGTGCTTGCAAACATCTGCTCAATAAGGATTTTTGCATAGAGCCGGCACAACTTGGTAGGCGCATCTGAGTGAAAAGCATAATTAATCACGATGGGATAGAAACCTGATGACGGTCGAGTCCAAATTAAGTTGACAAGCCGCTATCGATAATAAGTACACTCAGCTTTTCGGTGAAAAATATTCGGCGCATCAGTCAAAGAATTAAAGCCATCCCATCTATTCAATCATAAGAGAAAAGCCGCCTTTCACCTCGAAGCTCTATAAATACCGAAGGCAACCTTCAGTAAAGGAGCTCTTTGGATAGTTCAGATAGTTATAGAATTTTCCCATATATAGAATAGCCTTGTTCATAGTTTTCCTTTTTATTTAGAAGGCGAAGCGAGAGAAGGGAAGAGACGCCAGAAGATCGCTCAGGGCAACTCGAGAGAGAACCCAGAGGCATGAAAGCAGAGAGCGGGCCGACACTCGCGAGAGCGAGACTATCTTTTGAACAAAGTAGAAACGACAGTATAAAAGCCTTGGGAAGCAAGAGATTGCTACTAGGCTCTTTATTCTCATCTTGCATTGCATGCGATTATCTTGTTTTATGCTGTGCCCAACATCCCTTTAGAGCTACTAGAGAGAGAGTCTAAAGAAAGAAACTAAGTCTTGAGAGAGCTAAGTTAGAATCTAGACTCGAGAGAGTAAGATTAGATCTGCATAAGCGAGAGATAGGGACTTCGTGATAAGCTCTGTTTGCCAACCTACATCGCATGCACCCTATAGATAAATTATGATATTATGTGGTCGCCTTATTGGTGTGTGTCATTTTATCATCACATAAATAAGAATAGAGGCTTATGTGTAGGTCCTATAGACTCATCGCTTATATCGCATGCGTTCTAGTATTAGAAGGCATAGCATTCGCGTCGAGAGATGGTTTGCTATTGTATGTTTGTTGTATGATCGCATAACATGAACGCATCCTAAGAAGTGTTAGCCGAACTCCTTCTCAACTCGTTCACTGCATACTCATCGCATCTTCTGTATTATCAACTCTTTTTGTAACTCCGCCGCATTCATTTATTTTATTACCACAACATAACCCAAAACAAATATTTTATTTCTTGGTTACCGCAAAGTCTTCTTGAAAATTACCACCACTACCGTTTTCCCTAGTCCCAGAGTTCGACCCTAGATTTACCAGGAAAATCAGAGGAATTTATACTTGGATTCCGTTGAGAAATCTTGTTGCTTAACGCATTTCTATCACCGCATTTCATCCCATAACTTCACCTTATAAACTAACGCATCAAGTTTTTGGCACCGTTGCTAAGCACTTCGGCAAACAGTGTGCTAACGATAATTTTTTTTATTTCTTTGCAGCTTTTTATCTCTGGCGACTTACAACCCAGAGATTGAGAAGTTGTTCTAAAGATGATTAAGAGACAGCCACCAACAACAACAACCAGATAAAGAAGATATGGCGGAGCAGCCTGAAAACAGAGTACTAAACAAAAACAATGTCATGGCGAATCCAATCCTACTAGCAAACGATCGTAATAGGCCCATTCGGGACTATGCATCGCCAAAACTCTACGATTTCTCTCCAGGAATCATGAGGCCTGCCCTTGATGGAAGCAGATTCGAAATGAAACTGGTGATCCTGTAGATGATCTAGACTACAGGACAATTTAGAGGACAACATGGCGAGGACCTGTATGCCCACATCCGGAGCTTTATAGATATCTGCAACACTTGTGTTCCCAATATCTCTGCCGAAGAAGTTCGACTAACTCTGTTTCCATTTTTTCTATGTGATCAGGCAAGAAAATGGGCATATTCCCTCGAGGCGGGAGAGATAACTTCGTGGGAACAAGTCGTCAAAAAGTTTATGAAGAAATATTTCCCACCAACCGAGAATGCCAGGAGAAGGAAATTAATAACAAATTTTGAAAAAGAAAATGACGAATCGCTCAGTGATGCTTGGGCGAGGTTTAAGAGGCTAGTAAGAGACTATCTACATAATGGCTTACCAGGCTGCTTGTAGATGGAGATTTTTTTTATCAAGGACTGAACCTTGCTTCGCAGACCGCTGCCAATGCGACAACAGCTTGTGTTTTGCTTGACAAAACTTATGAGAAGGCCAAAAGTATACTTGATCGCATTTCCAAAAATCACGAGGATTGACGGGAAAGCATAAAAGATTAAGAATCAAAGATAGTGACGTGAACAATGGGGTCATCGCATCCCTACAGAATCAAATGATTGCGATGATGAGTTTGATACAAGGGATCGCGATTAACAACACAGAAGCAAAGAAAGGGCAGGTCAATGCAATTGCTCAAACGACTGCAAGTTGTGTCATCTGTGGAAATGCTCATTCGATGGAAGAATGCCCAAAAAATTCGTAGTCAGTATGCTTCATAAAGAATAATCCCTATTCTGATACATACAACCCCGGGTGGAGAAACCGCCCAAATTTTGCGTGGAAAAATCAACAAAAAAACTTTCAACCAGTGGCACAAAGAGAAGGGCCACTCGAATTTTTCCCGTAAACAAGAAGTCCAACGCATAACCAAGCTAGCAACTCGCAAACACCGCAATCTTCGTCCTTAGAGAGCTTGTTGAAGTAGTACATGAGAAGAACGAATAAGATCTTCAGAATCAAGAAACGTCCATTCAAAATCTTGAAATTCAGTTGGGACAAATTGCAGATGAGCTAAAAAATAGACTACTAGGAGCGTTGTCGAGCTCGACTGAGCTTCCTCGCAACGTTGGTGGAATAGGGAAGGAACAATGCTTAGCAGTCTCCTTGCTAAGTGACAAAATGACTGTGGAAATAGGGGAGAAACCCATCACGACCAACTTGAATGCAGTGACAACCGAGGACTCATTGACTTACAATTCAAAAGAGCCCGAGAAGATGAATCCTGAAGTTGCGTCCACCCTTAAGCCGTCAGAACATGAGACAGAAGAAGTACAACTACCACCAGTCTCGAAAAGATTGAAAGAAAAACAAAATGATGAAGGCAAGATCGCAACAGTGGTAGTAACGCAAAATGCTATGATTCACCCAAAAATGTGTAACCCAGGAATCTTCACGATACCATGCTCCATTAGAGGGGTCTACAGTGGCCAAGCACTATGTGATCTTGGGTCGAGTATAAACGTAATGCCACTATCAATCTTTAAATGATTAAATATTGGCACACTCACACCCACGACAGAGATTCTCCTACTTGCGGACAGATCCCGAACACATCCCTAAGAAGAATTGAAAGATGAATCTCAATTGATAAATTCATCTTGCCCGCAAACTTAATCATTTTTTATTGTAAGTCGGACAAAGATGCACCCATCATATTGGGAAGAGCATTCCTCTCGACTGGTTGCGCCCAAATTGATGTGCACAAGGGGGAAATCATAATGAACATCAATAGGGAAAAGCTCCGGATTAAGGCAATCAAGATCCTGAAAGATCGAGAAAAGAAGAAAAAGCCACCGTGGATGTGAAAAGCCCAGCTTAAAATAAGCAGTCCCTAAGTTACTATATGACTCAATCTCATCAGGGACGCAATCCTTTTGAATATCCTTTTCCTACATCAAGACTTCATGAACTTTCTTCACCTTGTTATTATCTGATATCGCATAGTTACTTCTTTAGTTGTTCAACAAAAAAAAAAAAAATATGCGATCGTGTTGAACGATTGCGGTAAAAGATTTTGTTGTGTTTAAAATTATTTGACCTTCTCAATGTTTTCTTTGCAAACGATCAAGGTACACGATTTGGAGGCACTGCATGAAGATGCAACTACTTTATTTCGTCACCGCAATTTAAAGACAATAGATCACTGGAAAGCAAGATGTGTCAACAAATAATGCGTGCGATAGCGCAAATTTGGGAGATGTATTTTTTCCACTTTATTCCAAATTCTGCACTATCGCATCGCATTTTAATTTTGAAATTTTATCTCCACATCCTCTTTGATTACCACAATCATTTAACATTGATAAATTTAGTAAGTCGCCGCATGCTTTCTTTTTATCAATTATGATTTCAATGGTAACACACATGCTTCTATTTTTTCGTATACACTAGAGTCAACTTAATCTTAGAAAAGTTACCTCATGAAATATTTCTAGAAGTTAGTGGTCTGCTAGCTTTCTTTCAAACTGACCCTTTACCAAACTTCCTAAGAACATTGCATGACTTCTTTCAATCTTTTGGCAATGAGAACATTGCCGCATTTTAAATTTGGGAGTGAGGTATTTACTTTTCGACCTTGCTACTTTTAACTCTGTTTAAAAAAAAAAAAAAGAAAATTTTTAGAATAACAACTCCACTATTAATGCAATAGGGAAACCCATGTTGATAAGGTTTAAGTTGTCTAGGGAATTTACCCGTATATGGATGTCCGCATGACACACGTGTGGGCAAGCCAAAATGAAAGTAAGTCGCCAAGATCAATGCATAAATAAATGACCGCAACTCCGCTGCCAAGTAGGTATGAGTTTAGTCTAAGAAAGAGCGCCTTGCTCATAGTTGGATGTCCGTATGACACACATTGGGGCAAGACAAAACGAAGGCGAGGCACTTGGATCAGCGCAAGGTTTGAAAGAAATTAACAATGTCAAAAATATGCAAGGATAAAAACCAGTTAACACCCTAGAAAAAAGGTTTTTTGAAATAAATCATGCGATGTCATGCAATCTAGTAAAGTCTTTTTGAAGGTTAAACTTGCAGTATATCTTATTCAACCAAATTGATCCTATTATATCGATTTTAAAAGATTAATCTAGGTTACTAAACTCTTTAAACCACTTGAACTTAGGTCTATCTCAATCCAATTTTAAAACCCTTTTAAAACTTGAATTCACCCTAAGTCCACATGCAACTCTGAATTATTTATTTTCGATCTAATTTCCTTTATAACACTTATAAACAGAAACAACCACCACAATGTGAAGCTAAGACATGCAAGGAATTCATAACAATTATAAACAGCCCAAGTGTCATGATCAATGCATTGTCTATTCATTAGTACTTCTTTTATATAACACTTATACAACACGACAATCAAACAAGCAAAATCATGCTTCCATTCACCTTTAGACTATAACATGATGCATGCGCATGCTTTCAAGTAATTTTTTCATGCTAAATTATAACAATTATAATACACGATGCATGAATAATTTCACAACCTAATGTGGGTTTTTAACTATATGACAAACACTTTGACATATAAGTACCATACACCACATGTATAAGCAATCGAAGTTGATGAACTGGGTAAAAATGCCTTAAAACACAAAAAGGAAAGCTAACTATTACAAAGACAAGGAGTCTCCAGTTCAAACAGACGAACCGACTCTTGAACTGCTCAGCAAAGCATCGTTTCTCCATCCATCCATCGTGTACTAAGCACCCCGTGATCGTCTACACGATAAAACAAACACTTCGTTCTATCGCTTACCACTGCTCTAGAGTTAAACGATCGTTAAGCATTTGCTATATGATTGTCTAGAAAAATCCAAAGGATCTTTTAGTTATTACAACACGATCGTGTACCTTTACTAAGCGATGAAGCCTGACGTACATGATCGCTTAGCGTGCTTCGCACAGCGCTCGCCTTCACGATTGTCTAAGTGACTACGAACCCGCGAAGCACCATTGCTTAAGCGATCACTTAGCTAGTGTCGCTGCATCGCATACGCGCGATCACATAGGTAGTAACTAAGCGATGAAGCTTGCTAACTACACGATTGTCTAGCGTGCACCTTCTACTAAACAACGAGCATCGCATGCTTCCACTACGATCGTCTACCTCCAGCGCCTACACGATCGCGCAACCAATGCTACACGATATGGTAAATGATTTACCCCATCGCTTAGCATTAGCTAAACAATCGACTAGAAAATACTACACGATCGTCTAAAAAAAACTACTAAACGATTGCTTAGTAAAATCCCAACGATCGTTTACCTGAGGCTACACGATCCGACTAACACTTGGTCTTCTTCTTCGTTGAGAATTGCATCACGATGCACCAAAGATTCATCACGAACGACACGACGAACTAGAACTTTTCGAAGTACAGACTTGATTGCAAAGTTAAGTTCATCCAAAAACACAGGGACCCTTACAATTAACACTTTGTAATACTGAAAGGTTTAACAAAAAAAAGCAATTTAAAACCGAAATGTTCATCAAATTCATCCATAAATGCAGAAAACGGTTAACTACAAATGCAGAAATCTGCCACGACTGTAAAAAGCGTTCAATTCAAATCTGTAATTTGGAATATCAGAGAACCTGGCTGTGATACCAAATGAAGGAAATCAGAAGTGAGATTTCATGAGTGGTGGAACAAGATTATTCCAAATTACAATCATGAATAAACAATTCATTTATAGTCGACTTCAAACAAGCAGTTATGCAAATAAAACAGAAATTACAGCGTGAGAATCTCAAATGTACAGTGGGAAAAACTGTACGAAAAAATGTAGCAGCATCTCCACACTACGATGCACAACTGCTCGAACAACAGGAGCCACAAGCGGTCGATCTACACGACCACAACACCGCACGAACAATTCGCGCTCGTCCTCAACGATCTCCTCGGTCAGAACTCATCTGCAACACGGACGGACTCCTCCATAGCACCATGAACGGCCTCCAGAAAACCTCGAAAGTGTCGAGTTGAGTCTGACACCACCAACAAGGCAACCTTGGTATTCTTGGTATGAGAATATAGAGGGTGGGCTCTGTTTGAACTTGGTATGAGGCAGACGAACGAAGGAAACACCGATCGCGTACACGACTGGACAAGTGGGAGATGGCGGAGACCTATCGTATAGGTCGATGCATAATTGTTTAGATAAAACTATGTGTTCATCTAGCAAAATCTATGCAATCTTTTAGCTCTATTGTCTAGCTTGGTCTGTCGCCTACAGATACTACATGATCGTTTATCTTAGGCCAGCGATTGTCTAGCAAAATTATGCGATCGTTTAGTAAATACTGCAAGATTGTTTAGCTCGCACCTACATGATCGTTAAGCTCGCCTAGTCGTCGTTTAGTAAATCCGAATTTACCTGACGACTTCGTGAGTTTCTTTTTCGCGAGAGAAAACTCACAAACCTTTTCAAATATTTGTAAAAAAAACTTCTTTTCAAAATAGGAAACCACTTTCCTTTTAAACACACGATTACTATGCTCCAATAACCACCCACTACTTTGGTTATTTAAAAGAAAAAGAATTAATTATCCGATAAATAATATTATCATAAATATAAATAATAACCAACTTTGAAAAGAATTACTAAAGTACTAGAGTCTTGGATCAGCTTTTTAAATGACTTAGTACTTTGACACTGCATGCTTAATGGAAAATTGATTGGAATGAAGGAGAATTATTGAGGCTATATTTCTCATACTTTGATCTTTTTATTTTATTTTCCTTGAATGGAAAAATTTACGCAATGAAAATGCCATATAATTGGGCTTTTAGTAAATGATAATTTTGTTTTCCGCTTTACACATTTAGACACGAATATGGTTTCGATTATGTATTCGCATCATCCTCCACGACAACGATTGATTGCAGAGCAGCCTCTATCATAAGGGTTTGCAGCATCAACGTTTTCAGCTGAAGAACAACTTGGTGGTGGAGAAGGTTGCTTGCAAGGATCAAGAAATTTAAGATGCTTTGTCTCTGCTACAACTTCATGACCCATCACCAACATGCTAATTAAGGCCAAGCATATCAACCACGACTTCATCTTCTTTACTATCCGACACAAGCTCTTCCCTGTTGCTTCGGATTACTTTTTGATGATTTTCCCTTGTTGTTTCCTCCTCATTTATAAGTTCCATAATGGTTGGGGCACTTTGAATAAAGATGGAGAGAGATGACCTAAAATAAGTAGACAAGTAGGTAAGTTTCGTTGTTGAGATGTTAAAGTTCTATACAAGAACAACAACTACACAATCATAATTTGATGTCGTTAAATATAAATCGAATAAAGGCACATTCTATGTTTAGTAACATGAGAGTAATTTGTTTAAAGAATTTCATCGAATTTCCAATGCATGAAAAGAAAAGTTCTAATAACTTTAAACATCTCGAGAACATAATGTAAAATGTCTTGTAACAATATATCTTAGATCTTGTGGTATTTGGTTATTCAATTATAATCTTCGCAAAAAAACACAAACTATTATTGTGACGTCTCTTTTTTAGTAAAACGAAAAATCTACCAATAATAAATAAATATATCATCAAAGTATTATGTGGGAAGGGAATAAAATAAAAAATCTTCATGTAGTTAGTGATAACGGGCAGAAATGCACGTTATCATAGTGCAAAAGTTCTTAAACAATGTTGGATTACGTTGATAGAATATGTTAAACTATGTCCATTAAGCATAAATTCTATAGTATTGCGGGCACACGCGTCCAACGCATTAGAGCAGTTGATCTCTATATTTTTGTGCAGAATAATGCATTATCCTAGTGCAAAGAATGCGATCATAGGAATACATCGGTCGAGCGCAACTTCACCGCAAGACTTTGGGTTGATCGTGCTCCCAAACATTCACCCAAGAAAATTCATTGCAACTTGATTGGCGCAAATGATGAGCACATCCGGACGAAAAGACAACTAAGATTCTTGGGACAGAAAGCTGACGCCAGTCGGATCCGAATTAAGTTGACAACCGATAACGGTCACAAGTACATCCAGCTTTATTGGTGACAATTATCCGAGGCGTCAATCAAGATTAAAGTTGTCCCATCTATACAACAAGGAGAGAGAAGCCGCCTTTCACCATTGATGCCCTATAAATACCAAGTGCATTCTTTAGTTAAGGGGTTAAGCAGTCGATTACTTCACCACCTTTACAAGTTCACACCTCTATTTATAGTTACTATTGATGCCCTATAAATACCAAGTGCATTCCATTTTACGGTGAAACTAGAGAAAAGTGGTGACACCAAAGATCGTCCAAGGCAGCTCGAGAGAGAACATTGGGGCGTAAGAGAAGAGAGCGGGCCCACTCTCACGAAAGCGAGACAATCTTTAGAGCACAAGTAGAAACAGTGTAATGCCTAGTGGCAAGAAATTGCTCCAGGCTCTTTACTATACTTGCATTCTTATTTTGTTCTTCATCTTATATCTATTCAATGGAAGTTCTATTTCTACATCTGCTCACTCTCTTAATATGCATGAGTAGCCAAACTAGTTGAATGGGTTGAGAGGAACTAAGCTAACATGATCTAGGAAGTTCATTGCCTGCGATTGTCTTGTTTATGTTGTGCAAAATACACCTTTAGAGTTACTCGAGAGAGAATCGAAAGAAAGAACCTAATGTCTTGAGCGAGCTAGGTTAGAATCTTGACTTGAAAGAGCAAGACTAGGCTTGCATAAACAAGAGATAGGAACATAGAGATAAGCTATGTTTGTCAACTTGCATCGCATGCATCCTAGGAATGGGAATGATATTATGTGGTTGCATATTTGTGTGAATGTCATCGCATAAATAGAGATAGAGGTTTATGTGTAAACCCTCTAGCTTTAGAAGCCGAAGCATTCACGCCGAGAGGTGGTTTACTATTGTATGCATGTGGCATGATCGCAAAGCATGAATGCATCCTAGGGAGTGTTAGTCGAATCCCTTCTCAACCCGTTGACCGAATACTCATCGTATTTCTCGTTTACCAACTCTTTTCAAACTCTGCTGCATTTATTATTATTTTCATCAACGCAACAACAACCCAACACTTACTATTTACTTGGTTACTACAAAGTTTTCATAAATATTACCAACATAACTGTTTTCACAAGTCCCTGTGTTCGACCCTGGACTTATCAGGAAACTCAGAGGAATTTACACTTGGATTCCGCTGTGGAAACTTGAGTGCACAATGCTATTCATCAACACATATCATCCATAATTCCACACTTCATAAATCCAAGCATCAAGTTTTTGGCACCGTTGCCGGGGACTTCGGAAAAATAGTTGTTAACGGTAGTTTTTGTGAATTCATTGCAGAACTTTCAATATCTGGGGAACTACAACCCGGAGATTGAGAGAACATTCAAAGGAGACTGAGAGAATGCCAACAACAACCACAGTCCGATAAAGAAGAAATGGTGGAGCAGCCTAGGAATGAAGCACCAAACAACAACATTGTCATGGCAAATCCAATTCTGTTGGCAAACGATCGTAGTAGGCCCATTAGGGACTATGCATCGCCAAACCTTTATGATTTCTCTCCAGGAATCATGAGGCCCGCCTTAGATGGAAGCAGATTTGAAATGAAACTGGTTATATTGCAGTTGATCCAGGCTGCAGGTCAATGCAGAGATAAGCGTTGCGAAGATCTGCACGCCCACCTCCGAAGTTTTATTGAAATCTGCAATACTTTTATGTTCCCAAACATCTCTGCTGAGGAGGTTCAATAACGTTGTTCCCATTTTCTCACTGTGATCAGGCTAGGAAATGGGCTTATTCGCTCGAACCGGGAGAGATCACTTCTTGGCAGCAGGTGGTGGAGAAGTTTATGAAGAAGTATTTCCCACCTACAGAGAATGCCAGACGAAGAAAGCTTATTACTAATTTTGAACAAGATATGGACGAATCGCTAAGTGATGCCTGGGCGAGGTTTAAGAGGTTGGTCTGAGATTGTCCGCATAATGGGCTACCAGATTGCCTGCAAATGGAAATTTTCTACCACGGTTTGAACCCTGCTTCGTAGACCGCTACCAATGAGGCAGCAGTCGGTGGTCTGCTTGATAAGACTTATGATGAGGTGATGAATATCCTGGATCGCATCTCGAAGAATCATGAAGATTAGAGGGAGAGCGACCAGAGATTAAGACTCAAATATTCGGACGCAAATAACGAAGCTATTGTGTCATTGCAAAATCAAATGACCGCAATGATGAATTTGATTCAAGGAATGATGATCAGTAGCCCAATACCACAAGGTGGGCAAATCAACGCAATAAGTCAAAACACTGCAAGGTGTGCGACTTGCGGTGATGGGCATGCGATGGAGGATTGCCCACAAAACCCACAATCTGTATATTTTGTAAAGAACAACCCATTTTCCAACACCTACAACCCTGGGTGGAAAAACCACCCAAGTTTTGCTTGGAAGAATCAACAACAAAATTTTCAATCTATGGCACAAAAAGAAGGGCCACCAGGGTTCTTTCAACGCAGCAACGGTCAACAGAGCAACCAAGCAAGTAGCTCACAACAACCACCACAATCTTCTTCCCTAGAAAGCCTATTGAAGCAATATATAGAGAAAAATGAGACAATGCTTCAAAGTCAGGCTACGTCAATCCACAATCTTGAATTGTAAATGGGCCAGATTGCAAATGAGCTCAAAAGTAGACCGCAAGTTTCGCTGCCAAGTACAACTGAGCTTCCACGCAACCCAGGGGGTTCAGGTAAAGAGGAATGTCAGGTTGTGACATTGCACAGTGGAAAGACTGTGGAAGGAGAAAAGAAGGAGCAGAATAAATTAACCTCTATCATAGCTGAACCTAAGATTACGACAACGCAAGAAGGAGAAAAAGAAAATCAAGCAGTAGATCCTGAGGTTGCATGAACCTCAAAGTCAAATGAAACGGGAACCGTGAAAGTCCAGTTACCACCTTTCCCTCAGAGGCTGAAGAAGAAGAAAAACGAAGAGGTACAGTACGAACGCTTCATGTCTATGCTAAAACAATTACATGTTAATTTCCTTTCAGTGAAGCGATTGAGGAAATGCCTGCCTAAGCTAAGTTTTTGAAGGACATGGTAACCAAGAAAAGAGGGGCTGGAAAATTTTCCATGGTGGCACTAAAGCAGAGTTCCAAATCTATTATCCCACCGAACATGAGCGATCCTAGGAGCTTCACTATTCTTGCTCCATAGGAGGACTTTATATTGGGCAAGCCCTGTGTGACTTGGGGGCCAGCATAAATTTGATGCTGCTGTCAATCTTTCGACAATTAAATGTGGGGCAACTTGTGCCCACATCCGTGACTCTCCAGTTGCCTGATAGATCTCTGGTTCATCTAGAAGGTATGGTGACAGACGTGCTGATCACGATTGATAAATTTATTTTGCCAGCTGACTTCTTCATCTTGGATTACGAGGCCGATAAAGATGTGGCCATCATTTTGGGGCGACCCTTCCTATCAACGGGTCGTGCTGAAATTGATGTGCACAAAAGAGAGATCACATTGAGCATAAACGGACAGAAACTCAAATTTAACATAATTCGTGCCATGAAATTTCCTGATGAGGAAGACCTGCCAGATTCGGAAGAAAAATTGAATTTGATTGAAGAAGAAAAGTCTGATGAAGAGTATGAAGAAGAGGATGCCAACACATCCGTAGCTGCCTGCAATGCAATCGTAGCCAAAACAAACAAAGATGAAGGATCAATCACAATGCAAGAAGAAGAGCCGAAGGAAGAAAGAAAAATAACGCAACCTTCTTCCGTGGAGCCACCAACCCTTGAACTAAAAACTCTACCAACACATTTGAAGTACGCATTTGTGGGGCAGAATGAGAAGCTGCCAGCAATAATTTCCTCTACGCTCAACGCAGATCAAGAGAATGCGTTGATGAGCATTCTCAAGAAGCATGTGCGAGCAATCGACTGAACATTCGCTGACATCAGAGGAATTAGCCCGCGTACTGTATGCACCACATTAATCTTGAAGATGACCACAAAGCAACCATTGAAAATCAACGCAGACTTAACCCTGCGATGAAGAAGGTCGTCAAGAAGGAGATTATTAAGTGGCTGGATGCGGGCATTATCTATCCGATTACAGATAGCACGTGGATCAGCCTCGTGCAATGTGTGCCAAAGAAGGGCGGATGAGGGTAGTTCCCAATGAAAACAATGAATTAATACCGCAAATGACCATCACTAGATGGCGGATTTGTATGGACTACCGCAAATTGAATGCGGCCACAAAGAAAGATCACTTCTCGTTGCCATTTATCGATCAAATGCTGGACAAATTAGCAGGGAATGATTTTTACTGTTTCTTGGATGGATATGTCGGGTACAACAAGATCATGATAGCTCTTGAAGGCCAAGACAGGACCACATTCACCTGCCCATATGGAACCTTCGCTTTTCGCCGCATGCCGTTTGGCCTCTAGAATGCGCCAAGCACGTTCCAGAGGTGCATTATGACGATCTTTTCAGATTATCTCAAGGACTCAGTAGAAATATTTATGAATGATTTCTCCATTTATGGGAACACTTATGAAGTCTTCTTGGCTAATCTAGAGAAAATTCTGAAAATATGTGAAGAGACGAACGTGGTGCTCAATAGGGAAAAATGTCACTTCATGGTGACAGAGGGTATAGTGTTGGGACACAAGGTCTCCCGATAAGGGTTGGAGGTGGACAAAGCAAAGATTGACGCAATTGAAAAGCTTCCACCTCCAGCCAACGTGAAGGCAATGCAAAGCTTCTTGGGGCATGCTGGATTCTATAGACGATTCGTTGGAGTTGGAATATAAAGAATTGTGGGCAGTCAAGAAACTAAATTTCGACTTAAAGAAAGCAAGGGAAGCGCGCAAATGCAATTAGTTGATCTAGAAGAATGGAGGAACAACGCATAAGAAAATGCGAAAATTTACAAAGAGTGCTTACGCATATGTGGTAAGAATCTCCAAGTCGGGCAAAAGGTCTTGCTTTTCAATTCATGTCTGCGACTCTTCCTGGGAAAGTTAAAGTCTCGTTGTTCCGGACTGTTCATAATTCAACAAGTGCTTCCGCATGGCATAGTGGAATTATCAAATGACGACGGAACTAACATCTTCAAAGTCAATGGGCAGTGAGTAAAGGCATACCATGGAGAAGACTTGCATCGCCAAGTCGACTCCATGGAACTAAGAAACTTCGAATGAAGAAGAAAGTGGGTGGTCCCTGCGTTATCAAATGATAACAATTTATCAGGGACACAAGTTTTGGGAAACTTCAAGTCTTCAACCCTTTTTCTCCACTACTCAGAATTTTCACCATCCCTTCAGCTATCTTTTCACTTTTTCGTTCTACTACAATTTGTTAAAAAAAAAAATGCCCTTTTATTTTGTTTGAAATAATTTGACCCTCTCTGTGTTTTCCTTACAATGATTGAAGCGCTAGATTGCGGGAACGTACGCGAAGCAACACTTATCTTATTCCACCACCACAACCCAACAAAGAATGATCGCGCAAGATGGATGCGTCAGTACAATGCAGGCGACAGTTCTAAATTTGGGGGTGTACTCTTCCTTATTCTTACTTAAAATTTTGCGCTATCGCATTGCATATTACTTTTCAAAGTTTTATTACCGTATCCTCCTTGACTACCGCAATCATATAACAAATAGATAACTTTCGTAGTTACCGCATGTTCTTCTCTACCAAGTATGATTTCAATGATGAAAAATATGCTTCTATCTCTTTCGTATATACTAGAATCAACGTAAATCTTAAGATACACACATCATGAAATATTTCTCGAAGTTAGGGGTTTGCTAGCTTCCTTTCAAATTTTCTTTACAATGCATTCTACAACCATCGCATGACTTATTTTACTCCTTTAGCAATGAGGACATTGCCGTATTTTAAATTTGGGGGTGGGGTATTTGTTTCCGACATTGCAACAAAAAAAAATAAAAAACAAAAAAAAAAAGTGAGAATAACAACTCCACTGTCAACGCAATGGGAAACCCATGTTGATAAGAGTTAAGTTATGAAAGGCACTTACCTATAGTTGGATGTCCGCATGACACACGTGGGGGTAAGCCAAAACGAAAGTAAGTCACCAGGATCAACGCACAAATAAATGATCGAAACTCCACTACCAAATTAGTATTAGTTCAGTCTGAAAAATAGTGCATTGCCCGTAGTTGGATGTCCGCATGACACTCGTGGGGGCAAGCCAAAAACGAAGGCAAGGCACTCAGATCAGTGCAAGGTCAGAAAAATTAGAATTGAAGAAAATTTTTGTGCAAGGATAAACCATTCGACACCCCGGTGGAAAATTTTGTTTTTGAAATAAATCATGTTATATTCCGGAATTCAGTAAAGTCTTTTTGAGAGTTAAACTTGCAATCCCTAAGTCTTAGAAATATTTTAGGAAGAGATTTGAATTAGATTTAAGGAAATTGTAGCGTATAGAACCTGAATAAAGTATCCTTGAGAAATCTAGGGAAAGAACTTTGCGGTTAACTTGCTAAAGGAATCTTTAGCCTATGCATGAGGACAAACATTGTTTAAATTTGAGGGTATGATAACGAGCAGAAATGCACGTTATCATAGTGCTAAAGTTCTTAAACAATGTTGGATTACGTTGATAGAATATGTTAAACTACGTCCATTAAGCATAAGTTCTATAGTATTGCGGCCGGATGCATCAAACGCATTAGAGCAGTTGATCTCTATATTTTTGTGTAGAATAGTGCGTGCAAAGAATGCGATCATAGGAATACATCGGTCGAGCGCAACTTCATCGCTAGACTTTGCATTGATCGTGCTCGCAAACATTCACCCAAGAAGAATCCCCGCAACTTGATCGGCGTAAATGGTGAGTGCATCTGGACGAAAGGACAACTAAGATTGATGGGATAGAAAGCTGACGGCAGTCGGATCGGAATTAAGTTGAAAGCCGATAATGGTCACAAGTACATCCAGCTTTATCGGTGACAATTATCCGAGGCGTCAACCAGGAATTAAAGTTGTACCATCTGTCCAACAAGGAGAGAGAAGCCGCCTTTCACCTTTGATGCCCTATAAATACCAAGTGCATTCTTCAGTTAAGGGGTTAAGTAGTCGATTACTCATCACCTTTACAAGTTCACACCTCTGTTCATAGTTTTCTTTCCATTTTACGGCAAAGCTAGGGAAGAGTGGTGACGCCAAAGTTCGTTCAAGGTAGCTCAAGAGAGAACCTTGGGGTGTAAGAGAAGAGAGCCGATTGACACTCGTGAAAGCGAGACAATCTTTAAAGCACGAGTAGAAATAGTATTGTTACTATACTTCATCTTATATCTATTAAATGGACGTTCTATATCTACATTTGTTCACTCTCTTCATACGCATGAGTAGCTAAACTAGTTGAATGGGTTGAGAGGAACTAAGCTAATATGATCTAGGAAGTTCATTGCTTGCAATTGTCTTGTTTATGTTGTGCAAAATACCCCTTTAGAGTTACTCAAGAGAGAATCGAAAGAAAGAACCTAATGTCTCGAGAGAGTAGGTTAGAATATGGACTCGAAAGAGCAAGACTAGACTTGCATAAACAAGAGATAGGGACATAGAGATAAGCTATGTTTGTCAACTTGCATCGCATGCATCCTAGGAATGGAAATGATATTATGTGGTTGCATATTTGTGTGAATGTCATCGTATAAATAGAGATAGAGGTTTATGTGTAAACCCTGTAGACTTATCACATATTTATCGCATGTGCTTTAGCTTTAGAAGCCGTAGCATTCACACCAAGAGGTGGTTTACTATTGTATGCATGTTGCATGATCGCAAAGCATGAAAGAATCCTAGGGAGTGTGAGCCGAATCCCTTCTCAACCCGTTGACCGAATACTCATCGTATTTCTCGTTTACCAACTCTTTTCAAACTCTGCTGCATTTATTATTATTTTCATCAACGCAACAACAACCCAACACTTAGTATTTACTTGGTTACTACAAAGTTTTCCTAAATATTACCAACATAACTGTTTTCACAAGTCTCTGTGTTCGACGCTGGACTTATCAGGAAACTCAGAGGAATTTACATTTGGATTCCACTGTGGAAACTTGAGTGCACAATGCTATTCATCAACACATATCATCCATAATTCCACACTTCATAAATCCAAGCATCAAGTTTTTGGCACCGTTGCCGGGGTCTTCGGAAAAATAGTTGTTAACGGTAGTTTTTGTGAATTCATTGCAGAACTTTCAATATCTGGGGAACTACAACCCAGAGATTGAGAGAACATTTCAAAGGAGACTGAGAGAATGCCAACAACAACCATAATTCGATAAAGAAGAAATGGTGGAGCAGCCTAGGAATGAAGCACCAAACAACAACATTGTCATGGAAAATCCAATTCTGTTGGCAAACGATCGTAGTAGGCCCATTAGGGACTATGCATCGCCAAACCTCTATGATTTCTCTCCGGGAATCATGAGGCCGGCCTTAGATGGAAGCAGATTTGAAATGAAACCGGTGATGTTGCAGTTGATCCAGGCTGCAGGTCAATTCAGAGGTAAGCGTGGCAAAGATCCGCACGCCCACCTCCGAAGTTTTATTGAAATCTGCAATACTTTGTGTTCCCAAACATCTCTGCTGAGGAGGTTCAACTAACGTTGTTCCCATTTTCTCTCTGTGATCAGGCTAGGAAATGGGCTTATTCGCTCGAACCGGGAGAGATCACTTCTTGGGAGCAGGTGGTGGAGAAGTTTATGAAGAAGTATTCCCACCTACAGAGAATGCCACACAAAGAAAGCTTATTACTAATTTTGAACAAGATATGGACGAATCGCTCAGTGATGCTTGGGCGAGGTTTAAGAGGTTGGTCCGAGATTGTCCGCATAATGGGCTACCAGATTGCCTGCAAATGGAAATTTTCTACCACGGTTTGAACCTTGCTTCGTAGACCGCTGCCAATGAGGTAGCAGCCGGTGGTCTGCTTGACAAGACTTATGATGAGGCGATGAATATCCTGGATCGCATTTTGAAGAATCATGAAGATTGGAGGGAGAGCGACCAGAGATTAAGACTCAAAGATTCGGACGCAAATAACGGAGCTATTGTGTCATTGCAAAATCAAATGACCGCAATGATGAATTTGATTCAAGGAATGTTGATCAGTAGCCCAATACTGCAAGGTGGGCAAATCAACGCAATAAGTCAAAACACTGCAAGGTGTGCGACTTGCGGTGATGGGCATGCGATGGAGGATTGCCCACAAAACCCACAGTCTGTATATTTTGTAAAGAACAACCCTTTTTCCAACACCTACAACCCTGGGTGGAAAAACCACCCAAGTTTTGTTTGGAAGAATCAACAACAAAATTTTCAATCTATGGCACAAAAGAAGGGCCACCAGGGTTCTTTCAACGCAGCAACGGTCAACAGAGCAACCAAGCAAGTAGCTCACAACAACCACCACAATCTTCTTCCCTAGAAAGCCTATTGAAGCAATATATAGAGAAAAATGAGACAATGCTTCAAAGTCAGGCTACGTCAATCCACAATCTTGTATTGCAAATGGGCCAGATTGCAAATAAGCTCAAAAGTAGACCGCAAGTGGCGCTGCCAAGTACAACCGAGCTTCCACGCAACCCAGGGGGTTCAGGTAAGGAGGAATGTCAGGTTGTGAGATTGCACAGTGGAAAGACTGTGGAAGGAGAAAAGAAGGAGCATAGCAAATCAACCTCCATCATAGCTAAACCTGAGATTACGGCAACGCAAGAAGGAGAAAAAGAAAAGCAAGCAGTAGATCCTGATGTTGCGTCAACCTCAAAGTCAAATGAAATGAGAACCGTGAAAGTCCAGTTAAGACCTTTCCCTCAGAGGCTAAAGAAGAAGAAAAACGAAGAGGTACAGTACAAACGCTTCATGTCTATGCTAAAACAATTACATGTTAATTTCCTTTCAGTGAAGCGATTGAGGAAATGCCTGCTTATGCTAAGTTTCTGATGGACATGGTAACCAAGAAAAGAGGGGCTGGCAAATTTGCCATGTGGCACTAACGCAGAGTTCCAAATCTATTATCCCACCGAACATGAGCGATCCTAGGAGCTTCACTATTCTTGCTCCATAGGAGGACTCTATATTCGGCAAGCCCTGTGTGACTTGGGGGCCAGCATAAATTTGATGCCGCTGTCAATATTTCGACAATTAAATGTGGGGCAACTTGTGCCCACATCCGTGACTCTCGAGTTGGCTGATAGATCTCTGGTTCATCTAGAAGGTAAGGTGACAGACATACTGATCACGATTGATAAATTTATTTTGCCAGCTGACTTCATCATCTTGGATTACGAGGTCGATAAAGATGTGGCCATCATTTTTGGGCGATCCTTCCTATCAACGGGTCGTGCTCAAATTGATGTGCACAAAGGAGAGATCACATTGAGCATAAACGGACAGAAGCTCAAATTTAACATAATTCGTGCCATGAAATTTCCTGATGAGGAAGACCTGCCAGATTCGGAAGAAGTATTGAATTTAATTGAAGAAGAAAAGTTTGATGAAGAGTATGAAGAAGAGGATGCCAATGCATCCGTAGCTGCCTGCAATGCAATCATAGCAAAAGAAAACAAAGAGGAAGGATCGATCGCAACGTAAGAAGAAGAGCCGAAGGAAGAAAGAAAAATAACGCAACCTTCTCCTGTGGAGCCACCAACCCTTGAACTAAAAACTCTACCAACACATTTGAAGTATGCATTTGTGAGGCAGAATGAGAAGCTGCCAGTGATAATTTCCTCTACGCTCTATGCAGATCAAGAGAATGCGTTGATGAGCATTCTCAAGAAGCATGTGCGAGCAATCGACTGGACATTCGCTGACATCAGAGGAATTAGCCCGCGTACTGTATGCACCATATTAATCTTGAAAACGACCACAAAGCAACCATTGAAAATCAACGCAGACTTAACCCTGCGATGAAGGAGGTCGTCAAGAAGGAGATTATTAAGTGGCTGGATGCGGGCATTATCTATACCATTGCAGATAGCACGTGGATCAGCCTCGTGCAATGTGTGTCAAAGAAGGGCGGATGAGTGTAGCCCCAATGAAAATAATGAATTAATACCGCAAATGACCATCACTAGATGGCGCATTTGTATGGACTACTGCAAATTGAATGCGGCCACAAAGAAAGTTCACTTCCCGTTGCCATTTATCAATCAAATGCTGGACAGATTAGCAGGGAATGATTTTTACAGTTTCTTGGATGGATATGCTGGGTACAAATAGATCATGATAGCTCCTGAAGGCCAAGACAAGACCACATTCACCTGCCCATATGGGACCTTCTCCTTTCGCCGCATGCCGTTTGGCCTCTGCAATGCGCCAAGCACGTTCCAGAGGTGCATGATGGAGATCTTTTAGATCATCTCGAGGACTTAGTAGAAATATTTATGAATGATTTCTTCGTTTATGGGAACACTTATGAAGTCTGCCTAGCCAATCTGGAGAAAATTCTAAAAAGATGTGAAGAGACGAACTTGGTGCTCAGTAGGGAAAAATGTCACTTCATGGTGACAGAGGATATAGTGGTGGGACACGAAGTCTCTCGATAAGGGTTGGAGGTGGACAAAGCAAAGATTGACGCAATTGAAAAGCTTCCACCTGCAGCCAACGTGAAGGCAGTGCGAAGCTTCTTGGGGCATGCCGGATTCTACAGACGATTCGTTGAAGACTTTCTAGAATGGCAATACCATTGAGTGCGTTAGTAGAGGCAGACAAGAAATTTGAATTTGACAACAACTACCTCAACGCATTGAAAATTTTAAAGGATGCGCTAATTATTGCACCCGTGTTAATTGCGCCAGATTGAACACTGCTGTTCGAAATCATGTGCGATGCAAGTGGGTATACGATGGAAGTTGCATTAGCGCAAAAGAAGAAAACTATTTTGCACCCCATCGCATATGCGAATAAAACTCTGAACCCTGCTCAAATTAATTATACCACCTCTGAAAAAGAGCTCCTGGCTGTGATTTTTGCTATTGAAAAATTCCGGGCATACTTATTGGGAATTAAGGTACTCATTCATACTGATCACTCGGCAATCAAATATTTGATGACAAAGGAGGACGCAAAGCCGAGATTAATCAGATGGGTTCTCCTCCTTCAAGAAATTGATATCGAGATAATTGATCAGAAGGGGACAGAGAATCAAGTTGCGGATCACTTGTCCAGGCTGGAAAATCCCGAGGCTGACCGCAATGAATCTAAAGTGAGTGTTGTATTTCCAGACGAGCAGCTGTTCCATATAGAAGAACTGCCATGGTATGCAGACATCGTTAATTATTTGGTTTGTGAACAATTCCCTGAAGATTACACCCACCATCAATGGAAGAATCTCAAGAATGAATGCAGACATTACTATTGGGATGAGCCGAATCTGTATAAAAGAGGTGCAAACCAAATCATTTGATTACGTACCAGATGCTGCTTAACAACACATATTATCGCAATGCCATGATTCTCCTTATGGAGGGAACTTTGAAGGACAACGTACTGCAGCTAAAGTCCTACAAAGTGGATTCTTCTGGCCTTCATTATTTAAGGATGTTGCTAATTACACAATAAAATATGATCAGTGTCAACACACTAGCAACATTTCATGGAAGTACGCAATGCCGATGAATACAATCTTGAAGCTGGAACTATTTGACGTATGGGGGATTGATTTCATGGGACCATTCCCTCCTTCAAACGGCAAGCACTATAATCTATTAGCCATTGACTACGTCTCCAATTAGGTAAAGGCAATTGCATGCGCCGCAAGTGATGTGGCAGTAGTCTCCCAGTTGCTAAAGAAAAATATTTTCACTCGTTTTGACACTCCCCGTGCCATCATAAGCGATGAAGAATCACACTTTGTCAATCACGATATAAAGGAGCTGCTGCGCAAGTACAATATCCTCCACAAAGTGGCCACCACATACCATCCACAGACAAAGGGCCAAGCTGAAGTGTCCAATCGTGAGATTAAATTGATACTTGAAAAGGTAGTCAAACTTTCGCAGAAAGATTGGGCAATGAAGTTGGATGATGCGTTATGGGCATACCGCACCGAATTTAAAACGCCTATAGGTATGTCTCCCTATACGTTGGTATTCGGCAAAGCGTATCACTTGCCCTTGGAGCTGGAATATAAAGCATTGTGGGCAGTCAAGAAACTAAATTTCGACTTAAAGAAAGCAAGGGAAGCACGAAAAATGAAATTAGTTGAGCTAGAAGAATGGAGGAACAACGCATATGAAAATGTGAAAATTTACAAAGAGCTCACCAAGCGCTGGCATGGTCAACGCATATGCGGTAATAATCTCCATGTCGAGCAAAAGGTCTTGCTTTTCAATTCACGTCTGCGACTCTTCCTGGGAAAGTTAAAGTCTCGTTGGTCCGGACCATTCATAATTCAACAAGTGCTTCCGCATGGCGGAGTGGAATTATCAAATGACGGCGGAACTAACATCTTCAAAGTCAATGGGCAGTGAGTAAAGGCATACCATGGAGAAGACTGGCATCGCCAAGTCGACTCCATGGAACTAAGAAACTTTGAATGAAGAAACAAGTGGGTGTTCCCTGCGTTATCAAATGATCACAATTTATCAGGGACGCAAATTTTGGGAAACTTCAAGTCTTCAACTCTTTTCTCCACTACTCAAAATATTCACTATCTCTTCAGCTATCTTTTCACTTTTCAGTTCTACTACAATTTGTTAAAAAAAAAAATGCCCTTTTATTTTGTTTGAAATAATTTGACCCTCTCTGTGTTTTCCTTACAATGATTGAAGCGCTAGATTGCGGGAACGTACGCGAAGCAACACTTATCTTATTCTACCACCGCAACCCAACAAAGAATGATCGCGCAAGATGGATGCATCAGTACAATACAGGCGACAGTGCTAAATTTGGGGGTGTACTCTTCCTTATCCTTACTTAAAATTTTGCGCTATCGCATTGCATATTACTTTTCAAAGTTTTATTACCGTATCCTCCTTAACTACCGCAATCATATAACAAATATATAACTTTAGTAGTTACCGCATGTTGTTCTCTACCAAGTATGATTTCAATGATGAAAACTTCTATATCTTTCGTATATACTAGAATCAACGTAAATCTTAAGATACTCACATCATGAAATATTTCTCGAAGTTAAGGGTTTCTAGCTTCCTTTCAAATTTTCTTTACAACGCATTCTATAACCATCGCATGACTTATTTTACTCCTTTGGCAATGAGGACATTGCCATATTTTAAATTTGGGGGTGGAGTATTTGTTTCCGACATTGCAAAAAAAAAAAAAAAACAAAAAAAAACAAAAAAACAAAAAAAAAGTGAGAATAACAACTCCACTGCCAACACAATGGGAAACCCATGTTGAAAAAAGTTATGTTATGAAAGGCACTTACCTATAGTTGGATGTTCGCATGACACACGTGGGGGCAAGCCAAAACGAAAGTAAGTTGCCAGGATCAACGCACAAATAAATGATCGCAACTCCACTACCAAATTAGTATGAGTTCAGTCTTAAAAATAGTGCACTACCCGTAGTTGGATGTCCGCAGGACACCCATGGGGGCAAGCCAAAACGAAGGCAAGGCACTTGAATCAGCGCAAGGTCAGAAAAATTAGAAATGAAGAAAATTTTTGTGCAAGGATAAACCATTCGACACCCTGGTGGAAAATTTTGTTTTTGAAATAAATCATGCGATATTCCAGAATTCAGTAAAGTCTTTTTGAGAGTTAAACTTGCAACCCCTAAGTCTTAGAAATATTTTAGGAAGAGATTTGAATAAGATTTAAGGAAATTCCAGCATATAGGACTTGAATGAAGTATCATTGAGAAATCTAGGGAAAGAACTTTGCGGTTAACTTGCTAAAGGAATCTTTAGCTTATGCATGAGGACAAACATTGTTTAAATTTGGGGGTATGAAAACGAGCAGAAATGCACGTTATCATAGTGCTAAAGTTCTTAAACAATGTTGGATTAACTTGATAGAATATGTTAAACTACGTCCATTAAGCATAAATTCTATAGTATTGCGGTCGCACGCATCCAACGCATTAGAGCAGTTGATCTCTATATTTTTGTGCAGAATAATGCATTAACGTAGTGCAAAGAATGCGATCATAGGAATACATCGGTGGAGCACAACTTCACCGCAAGACTTTGGGTTGATCGTGCTCGCAAACATTCACCCAAGAAAAATCACTGCAACTTGATCGACGCAAATGGTGAACGCATCCGAACGAAAGGACAACTAAGATTGATGGGACAGAAAGCTGACGGCAGTCGGATCCGAATTAAGTTGACAACCGATAACCGTCACATGTACATCCAGCTTTATCGGTGACAATTATCCGAGGCGTCAATCAGGAATTAAAGTTGTACCATCTGTAGAACAAGGAGAGAGAAGTCGCCTTTCACCTTTGATGCCCTATAAATACCAAGTGCATTCTTCAGTTAAGGGGTTAAGCAATCGATTACTTCATCACCTTTACAAGTTCACACCTCTGTTCATAGTTTTCTTTCCATTTTACGGCGAAGCTAGAGAAGGGTGTTGACACTAGAGATCGTCCAAGGCAGCTCGAGAGAGAACATTGGGGCGTAAGAGAAGAAAGCGGGCTGACTCTCGCCAAAGCGAGACAATCTTTAGAGCACAAGTAGAAACAGTGTAACCCCTAGTGGCAAGAAATTGCTCCAGGTTCTTTACTATACTTGCATTGTTATTCTGTACTTCATCTTATATCTATTCATTGCCTGCGATTGTCTTGTTTATGTTGTGCAAAATACCCCTTTAGAGTTACTCGAGAGAGAATCGAAAGAAAGAACCTAATGTCTCGAGAGAGCTAGAAATAATAATTGGCAAAGAGAAAGCATGCGATGACTTACTAAATTTATCAATGTTAAATGATTGCAGTAACCACAGAGGATGCAGTGATGAAATTTTCAAAACTAAAATGCGATGCGATAGTGCAGAATTTGGAATAAAGTCAAGGAGAAATAAATATGCGATAACAGATAACAACAAGGTGATGAAAGTTCATGAAGTATTGATGTAGAAAAAGGATATTCAAAAGGATTGCGTCCCTGATGAGGTTGAATCGCATAGTAACTTAGGGACTGCTTGTTTTGCGGTACAAGCTGGACTTTTTACGTCCATGAAGGCTTTTTCTTCTTTTCTCTGCCCTCTGAAATCTTGACTGCCTTAATCCGGAGCTTTTTCCCGTTAATGTTCATCACAATCTCCCCCTTACGCACATCAATTTGAGCGCGACCGAGAGGAATGGTCGTTTTAATATGATGGGCGCATCTTCATCCGCTTTATAATAAAAAATGCTGAAGTCTGCTGGCAAGATGAATTTGTCAATTGAGATTGCGACATCTTTCAACTCTCCTTTACGATGTATTCAGGATCTGTCCGCAAGCAGAAGAGTCTCCGTCATGGGCGTGAGTTTGCCCATTTTCAATCGTTTGAAGGTTGATAGCGGCATTACGTTTATACTCGCCCCAAGATCGCATAATGCTTGGCCACTATAGACCTCTCAAATGGAGCATGGTATTGTGAAGATTCCTGGGTCGCACATTTTTGGTGGGATCATAGCATTTTGCATTACTGCCACTGTCGCGATCTTGTCTTCATCATTTTGTTTCCCTTTCAGTCTTTGCGCCGGTGGTGGCTGGGCTTCTTCTATCTCATGTTCTAAAGGCTTGAGGGTGGACGTAACTTCAAGGAACATCTTCTTGGGCTTTTCCGAATTATAAGTCAACGGCTCCTTGGATGTTACCACATTCAAGTTGGTCGTGATGGGTTCCTCCCTTGCTTCCAAAGTCATTTTATCGCTTAGCAAGGAGACTACTAAACATTGTTCCTTCTCTGTACCCCCAGCGTTGCGAGGGAGCTCAGTTGAGCTCGGCAAAGCTCCTTGTGGTCTATTTTTTAGCTCGCTCGCAATTTGTCACAACTGAATTTCGAGATTTCGAATGGATGTTACTTAATTCTGAAGCACTACTTCATTCTTCTCAATGTACTGCTTCAACAAGTTCTCTAAGGACGAAGATTGTGGTGTCTGCGAACTGCTGGCGTGGTTATGCGGTGGATTGTTGGGTCGCGAGAAAAATCCGGGTGGCCCTTCTTTTTGCACCACTAGTTGAAAGCTTTGTTGTTGATTTTTCCAAGCGAAATTTGGTTGTTTTCTCCATCCGGTGTTGTATGTATCGGAGTAGGGATTATTCTTTATGTAGCATACTGACTGTGGGCATTCTTTCATCGGATGGGTGTCACCACAGATGACACAACTTGCAGTCATTTGAGCAACTGCTTTGACTTGCTCCCATGCTATTGATTGTGATGCCTTATATCAAACTCATCATCACGGTCATTTGATTTTGAAGGGATGCGATGGCCCCGTTGTTCACGTCATTATCTTTAATTCTTAATCTTTGATCGCTTTCTCGCCAGTCCTCGCGATTTTTGTAAATGTGATCAAGTATATTTTTGGCTTCCTCATATGTTTTGTCAAGCAGACCACTAACTGCTACTGCATTGGCAGCGGTCTGCGAAGCAAGGTTCAGTCCTTGGTAAAAAATCTCCATCTGCAAGCAATCTGGCAAGCCGTTATATGGCAGTCTCTTACTAGCCTCTTAAACCTCACCTAAGCATCGCTGAGCGATTCGTCAGTTTCTTGTTCAAAATTTGTTATTAACTTCCTTCTCCTGGCATTCTCGGTAGGTGGGAAATATTTCTTCATGAACATTTCCACGACTTGTTCCCACAAAGTTATCTCTCCTGGTTCGAGAGGGAACACAAAAGTGTTGCAGATTTCTATGAAGCTCCGGAGGTGGGTGTGCAGGTCTTTGCTATGCCTTCCTCCAAACTGTCCAACAGTCTGGATCATCTAGAACATCACGGATTTCATTTCGAATCGAGATCCATCAAGGGCGGGCCTCATGATTCTTGGAGAGAAATCGTAGAGGTTTGGCGACGCATAGTCTCGAATGGGCCTATTGCGATCGTTTGCCAGTAGGATTGGATTCGCCATGACAATATTTTCGTTTGGTGCTCCTTTTCCAGGTTGCTCCGCCATATCGTCTTTATTCGGTTGTTGTTGTTGGCGACTATCTCTCAATCTTCGTTGGAATGTCCTTTCAATCTCCGGGTTGTAATCGCCAGAGATTGAGAGCTGCAAAGAAATCAGAAAAATTATTGGTAGCACACTGAATTGCTGAAGTCCCTGGCAACGGTGCCAAAAACTTGATGCGTTATTTTATGTGGTAAAATTATGGAATGAATTGTAGTGATGGGAATGCGTTGAGCAACAAGTTTTCTCAGCAGAATCCAAGTATAGATTCCACTGAGTTTCATGGTAAGTCCAGGGTCGAACTCAGGGACTAGGGAAAACGATATGCGGTGATAATTTCTAAGAAGACTTTGCGGTAACCAATCAATCAAAGAGTTGTTTTTAGGTTGTTGTTTATGGTATAAAAAGTATGCGGCGGATTTGAGAAAAGATCGATTATGCAGTAACTGAGTATGTAGAGGAATGGGTTGAGAAGGTCTTTAGCTAGCGTTTCCTAGGAATGCATCAAACTATGCGATCATGATACATTCATGCGACAACAAATCATTTTCCAATGCAAATGTCGTGCTCCTAGTTCTAGGACGCATGTGATGAGTGCAATAATGTCCATAGAGCTTATTCCTAAGTCTCTATTTTTTGCCTATGCGATGATGCAAGATGCACACAACGACAAGGTGACCGCACACAATCATAACCTATCTCTAGGATGCATGCGATGCATTAATGGCAAACAGTGCCTATTCCTAAGCTTCTATCTCTTGATTATGCGTTCTAACCTGACTCTCTCGAGCCTAGATTCTAACCTGATTTTTCCAGGCCTAGATTCTATCCTTAGACTACTCTCCCGAGTATCTCTAATGGACGAATAATGCTTACATAATACAAGATAATCGCATAGAATGAAAATCCCTAGTTATGCTAGCTAAGTGCTTCTCAACCCATTTGACAGATTTAGCTACTCATGTGTAATAAACAGAGAGTGAATAGATATAAAGAAGTAAATTCCATTTCTATAGATAAGTTTAAGTACAAAATGACAATGGAAGATAAGGATAGAGATCCTGGTAGTAATCCCTTGCTTCCCAAGTTCTCAACCCATATATTCCTGCTTCCGCAGGAGCTAGCCCTCTCTCTGATCTCGACGCTTCCGACACTCTTCCAAGTTCATCGGAACGATCTCTCGGCATAATCTCGCTTCTCTTGCTTCCGCCTTAAATAAAAGAAAAACTAAGGCTACTTCTAATTATGGAGAAATTTATCTAACTGTCGAACTAGACGAACGAACGCCTTCTCTGAAGGTTGCTTTCGGTATTTATAGAGCTTAGGTGTGAAAGGCTTCATCTCTTTTATGATTGCACTGATAGGATGGCATTAATTCTCTGTCTGATGCGCCGAATATTTGTCACCGAAAAGTTGAGTGTACTTGCTACAGTTGTTCATTGAGGCAATCCTTCTTGAGCAGATATTTGCAAGCACAAATCACCGCAAAGCCTTGTAGTAAGTCTGAGCTCGACCGTTGATTTCTTGTGATCGTATTTTCTGCCTTGTGTCAACGCATATTTTGCATAAAAATACCAAAGTTAACTGTTTTCATGCGATGAACGCATGCGACCGCAATGTCATGAACTTAATGCTTTTTAGATGCAATCTTATATATTTTATCAGCACATACCTGCATTGTTTAATAACTTAGTACTATAATAACGTTCATTTCTGCCCGTTATCATCCTCCCTCCTAGCCCAACTATCCCTTTATCCCCCCTCCGTGAAGCTCTCACAAATATCATTCTCATCCCAAACTCGAATCCCTAATCACCAACAATTTAACCCCACTAACAATTACCAACCCTCTCCTCACCGTACACTTTGCTTAATGTTAATGACACACACAATTTGGGTGTTGGTCCCTCAACCCAGCCCCAAAACGATGTTGGTGAGACATCAAAGGCATCCCCAATTCACCCTTCCATCACAATCTTAGTTGTTTCCATTGATGAGATGTAAGCCCTTTTATCTAATGAGCTCTCATTCTTTCGATAATCACTTGCAGCATTGCGCACCAACTATGATATACTATGCAGTGTAGACTGCTTGTTATATCCTGAACAACGTTCCCTCAAAAATTGTTTCTGAAACACCTTTTAAGTTATGGAGAGGCCGTAAAGGTACTTTACGCCACATCAGGATTTGGGGTTGTCCGGCACATGTGCTAGCGACTAACCCAAAGAAGTTGGAACCGCGTTCGAAGATTGGCCTTTTTGTATGCTACCCCAAGAAAATGAGAGGTGGATACTTCTATGTTCCAAGTGCGAACATAGTGTCTGTTTCCACTAATGCTATCTTATTGGAAGAAGACCACATAAGGATCATAAGCCACAAAGTAAACTCGTTTTACGTGAGATGTCAAGAGAGGCTGAGACTGCTGAGGGTTCAACAAGAGTTGTTGAACAGGCCGACAGATCAACAAGAGTTGTTGAGGTCGGGACGTCTAGTCAACCAGCTCAAGATTTGAGACTGCCTTGATGTAGTGGGAGGGTTATGAATCCACCGGATCGCTACATGGGTTTGACCAAAGCCCAAAACGTCATTACGAATGATGGGGTCGAGGATCCGTTGTCTTTTAAGAAAGCAATGAAGGATGTTGACAAAGATGAAGGGGTTAAGGCTATGAACCAGGAAATGGAGTCTATGTACTTCAATAACATCTAGGAGCTTGTTGATCCACCTGATGGGGTGAGACCTATTAGGTGTAAGTGGATCTATAAGCGAAAGAGAGATGTAGATGGAAAGGTGTAAACCTTTAAGGCTAGACTCATGGCAAAGGGTTATACCCAGGTTGAGGGAGTTAACTATGAGGAAACTTTCTCATCTGTTTTCATGCTCAAGTCTATCTGGATTCTCCTATCCATAGCCACATTTTATGATTATGAAATATGGCAAATGGACATCAAGACTGCCTTAGTAATCTTGAGGAGACCATCTATATGACTCAACCAGAGGGGTTCATCGTTCGAGATCAAGAGCAAAGAGTTTACAAGCTTAATAGGTCCATTTATGGGCTGAAACAAGCATGTAAATCTTGGAACATCAGATTCAAAGCCAAACGATTTGACACTGTTGTCAAATCGTTTGGCTTTGACCATAATGTTGATGAGCCTTGTATTTACAAGAAGATCATCAACAGCTCAGTAACTTTCCTGGCACTGTATGTAGATGATATCCTACTCATTGAGAATAATGTAGGGTATCTAACGGACATTAAGCAGTGGCTAGCTGACCAGTTCCAAATGAAAGATTTGGGTGAGGCAAAGTATGTTCTCGAGATCCAGATTATTTGGGATCGCAAGAACAAATGGTTAGCCCTCTCTCAGGCATCGTACATTGATCAAATGTTGATCAGGTATGGGATGCAGGATTTTAAGAGGGGTTTGTTACCCTTCAGGCATGGAACCGTTTTGTCTAAAGATCAATGTTCTAAGACACCTAGAGAAGTTGAGGAGATGAGACGGATTCCCTATGCTTCTGCTGTATGAAGCTTGATATATGTAATGTTATGTACTAGACCCGACATTTTCTATGCAGTAGGGATTGTCAGTCGGTATCAGTCCTATCTAGGATTTGATCACTGGACGGCGGTCAAGACAATCCTCAAGTATCTTCGGAGAACGAGGGACTACATGCTTGTGTGTGAAGATAAGGATCTGATCCTTACAGGATACACGGACTCTGACTTTTAGACTGATAGAGATTCTCGTAAATCGACATCGAGGTCAGTGTTTACTCTGAATGAAGGGTTTGTAGTCTGGCAAAGCACCAAGCAAGGATATATCGCAGACTCCACTATGGAAGCCGAATACGTAGCGGCTTGTGAAGTAGCTAAAGAGGCTATTTGGTTGAGGGAGCTCCTTTTAGATTTGGAAGTTATTCCAAATATGGGTTTTCCTATCACTCTTTATTGCGATAACAGCGGGGCTGTGGCAAATTCAAAGGAGCCTCAGAGTCATCGTCGAGGTAAGCACATAGAACGAAAATATCACCTGATTAGGGATATTATGCATCATGGTGATGTGATAGTCACAAAGATCGCATCGGAGCACAACGTTGATGATGCCTTTACAAAGGCCTTCACGGCTAAAGTGTTCGAGGGTCACCTGGAGTGTCTGGGTTTGCAGGACATGCGGCATCTTGTCTAGGGCAAGTGGGAGATGATACTTGGGTATGCCCTAGTTTATTGTATCTTGTTCATTTTTAAATTGTATTGTACATTAATCACCCGAGTCATTAGGAAAAGTGGGAGATCGTTGGGATTGGAGTCCTAATTCAATCAGAGTCTCGTTGTTTTATAAAGATACACATTATTTAATGAATAAAATAAGTGTTATTTAATTCTGACATTTACTCATATCCAATCAACAAAGCTCATTGGTTATCTTATGTGAACTTAAGCATGTATATGTGATATACAATTGGATCATGCCTTAAGTGATAACCTAAATAGGTCTGTAGTATAAGGATTGAAGTGGGATACCTGATCCTGGTCATACTACGGATACGACCCACTTTGTAGAGGTTTTCAAGTATTGTAAACTACTACAAATGGTAGATCCTGACCATTCATGTGGAGGCGTGCGAGAGGGGGTGTCCTATAAAAAGAGTTTGTATAAGACCTGGACCACGAGATGACTAGACTCTGTATATAACGCCGTTGATACTAGAGACTTGCATCTCACCTAAACGACCATAGGTGACACGACCTCAATCCTGAGTGTTTTGGAAACTCCTACCTTTGAGGCGGTCCTTTAATTAGTATGGATGAGAGTGGCCAGATTGCCAACTTAACATGCCTATCTTTTTGGGGACTTATCTAATCTGGGAGCTAGGAATTCAATCCACAAGATGGAATTCACTTCTTTTCTGAAGTAGGGATAAGTAGAGAGATTGCTCCCTTAAGGGCTGATTTCGAGGCTTAAACATAGTTGCCACAACTTCTCTTTGGAAGAGAAGACTTAGTCATAGTAGAACTATGACTTATGTTCATTAGTGGGATCAATGGTACTTAAGGAGACAGATGTAACTATAGGGACATTGCGATCAGTGTACTTACAAGCGATCAGTGTAGAATTGTCACATTGCTGATTGGTTAACATGGACACATAATATATCTATGGTAAGGAAAGTTCAGCTATCAGCCTTTAGTGGAGTACCTGGCAGTTAATGAATGTTGGATCCTGTGACTAAAGAGTTTAGTCAGTCATTCACGTACCGTTGGAGCTTCGAGCTACAGGTTCATGAGGTCCCCTTGGTAGCTCAATGGATTCAGTTGAGGATCAGTTCTTGGTGTTGATTTGAAATGTTCAAATTGGCAAGAGGTATTTTGATTCTATATGATATAATCAGTATAATGTATGAGATACATCTAGTGGAGGATTGATGTAAATGAGATTTACATTAAGTACCATGGAATAGAAAAAGAACTATGGTTTATATGTTTCATGAGATGAAATATTAAAACTATAGGTCATAAATATAGTATGATAAGTTGGTTATCATTTATATTTATAATAATATTAATTATTGGATAATAAATTCTTTTTCTTTAATAACCAATTAACTGGGTGGTTATTGGATTTTCATGGTAACCATGAGATAAAAGGAAAATGGTTTTCCTAATTTTAGTAACTATTGAAAAGTTTTCATAAAACGTTTTTTGAGATTTCTCCCACAAAAAGTATCTCACAAAGTTGTCCAGTAAATATAGATTTACTAAATGACAGCTAGGGCGAGTTAAACGATCTTGCAGTGGCGAGCTAAATGATTGTACAGTATTTACTAAACGAACGCATAGCTTTTGCTAGACGATTGCTTGCACAAAGTAAACGATCATGTAGTGTCTGTAGGCGACAGATTGAGCTAAACATTGAGCTAAACGATCGCATAGCTTTTGCTAGACAATCGCATAGCTTTAGCTAAACGATTGGGTATCGACCTATGCGATAGGTCTCCGTCATCTCCCACTTGCCCAATCGTGTACATGATCAGTGTTTTCTCCTTCGTCTGCCTCATACCAAGGCCGAATAGAGTCCACCCTCTAGATTCTCACACCGAGAATACCAAGGTAGCCTTGTTGGTGGTGACATACTCAACTTGACACCATCGAGGTTTTGTGGAGGCCGTTCGTGCTGTTGCTGAGGAGTTTGTGGCTGAGGCGATTGTTGAGGACGAGCACAAAGTTTTTGTGTTGTGTTGCAGTCATGTAGATTGAGCGTTCAAGGTTGTTATTGTTCAAGCGGTTGTGTGCAAAGGACCGTGGAGACACATCTTCAAATGTTCGTAGAGTTTTCCCTTTGTGCATTTTTAGTTATTCATGTTGTAATTTCTGTATTAATTGTATAACCGTTTGTTTCTGTATGACTCTAAATGTAATCTTCATTCATGATTGTGATTTGGAATAATCCTTTTTCCGATGCCCATGGAAATCTCTAATTTGATTTCCTTCAGAGTTGCTAATTTGGCCACTCTCACCCATACTAATCAAAGGACCGCCCTCACAAGGATGACTTCCCAAAACACTCTAGTCATCTCGAGGTTCAGTCTTATAAAAACTCTTTATATAGGACACCCCTACTCGCATTGATGGAAATCAGACATGAGGATTGCCATGAGCAGCAGAAGAATCTTTCCAAATTTCAATGGTATATGAATATTACAATTACAATCACAAACAGAAACATACGATTATGCATAAAACATAAATTACAATATGTTTTAGTACATAATCAAAGGAAGGAATTAACAAACCTTTGAAGACCCATCTTCAAGTTTTTTTATCACAAATGCTCGATCACAGCAACACAGCAACACACGAACGTTCATCAAACATAACCGCTACACTCCACGATCATAGCGAACTCAAACTAATTGATCCCCAAGGTTACGAACACCCCAAACACCGTGAACGGCCTCCACAGAACCTCGATTGTGTCGAGTTGAGTATAACACCATCAAAAAGTTACCTCGGTAATCTTGGTGCGAGAATCCAGAGTATGGGGTCTGTGCGAACTTGGTTAGAAGCAGAAACCGGAGGAAGAACAATCATGTAAACGATTGAGCAAATGGGAGATGAAACAACCTATTGTATAGGTGGATGCCCAATCTGTTAACAAAAGCTATGCGATCGTCTAGCAAAAGCTATGAGATCGTTTAGCTCATCGTCTAGCCAAGAGTCTGTCGTGTAAAAACTCTCCATGATCGTTTAATCTTTCCAAGATGTCGCTTATAAAATCCGATTTACTTGACAACTATCCGTGAGTAATTTTCGAGATTGGAAATCTCAAATTAACAACTTTGCAAATCTTACTAAAATTAGGAAAAAAAATTTCCTTTTATCTCACAGTTACCATGAACCACCGATAACCTCCCACTTAATTGGTTATTAGAGAAAAAGAGATAATTAACCAATAATTAATATTATTATAAATATAGATGATAACCTACTTATCATACTATGTTTATAATCTATAGTTTTAATATTTTATCTCATGAAACATATAAACCATAACTCTTTTTCTATTCCATGGCACTTAATGTATCTCATGCACCATATTGATCATATCATATATAATCGAATACCTCTTGTCAATTTGAACATTTCAAATCTACACCAAGAACTGATCCTCAACTTGAATCCTTGAGCTACCAAGGAGACCTTATGGACCTATAGCTCGAAGCTCCAACGGTACATGAATAACTGATTAAACTCTTTAGTCACGGGATCCACCATCCGTTAACTTCCAGACACTCCACTAAAGACCAAAAATGAACTCTTTTTACTACAGATATATTATGTGTGCATCTTAACCAATGAACAGTGCGACAACCCTTCATAGATCGCTCGTAAGTACAGCTCGGTCAATAACCTTTATGCCCCTGCAGTTACATCTAACTTCTTAGGTACCACTAATTCCTCTAATGAACATAAGTCATAGTTCTACTAGGACTGAGTCCTCTCTTCCAAAAAGAAGTTGTGGCCACTATGTTCAAGCCTCGGAATCAGCCCTTAAGGGAGCAATCTATTTACTTACCCCTACTTTGGTAAGGAGTGAATTCCATCTTGTGTAAGTGAGTTCCCAGCTCCCAGATCAGAGAAGTCCCCAAAAAGGTAGGCATGTTGAGTTGGCAATCTGGCCACTCTCACCCATACTAATCAAAGGACTGCCCTCAAAGGCAGGAGTTCCCAAAACACTTAGGATTGAGGTCATGTGACGTATGGTTATTTAGGTGAGATGTAAGTCTCTAGTATCAACGGCGTTATATACAGAATCTTGTCATCTCATGGTTCGGTCTTATACAAACTCTTTGTATAGGATACCCCCGCTCGCATGTCTCCACATGAATGGTCAAGATCTACCATATGTAGTAGTTTAGAACACTTGCAAACCCCTACAAAGCGAGTCGTACCCGTAGTGTTACCAGAATCAGGTATCCCACCTTAATCCTTATACTACAGACCTATTTAGGTTATCACTTAAGGCATGATCTACTTGTATATCTAATATACATGCTTAAGTTTACATGAGATAACCATGGAGCTTTGTTTAATGGATATGAGTAAATGTTAGAATGAAATAACACTTATTTTATTCATAAACAATGTGTATAATTACAAACAACGAGACTCCAGAAGAATTAGGATACCAATCCCAACACACTTCTCCACATGAATGGTAAGGATCTACCATCTGTAGTAGTTCACAACACTTGCAAACCTCTACAAAGCGGGTCATAACTATAATGTCACTAGGATTAGGTATCCCACCTTAATCCTTATACTACAGACGTATTCAGGTTATCACTTAAGGGATGATCCACTTGTATATCTCATATACATGCTTAAGTTTACATACAATAATCATGGAGCTTTGTTTATTGGATATAAGTAAATGCCAGAATTAAATAACACTTATTTTATTCATAAACAATGTGTATAATACAAATAACAAGACTCCAAGAGAATTAGAACACCAATCCCAACATATATATATTCTTATGTTGTGAATGAGTAACTAGCATGAGAATCATAATATGTGAATGGGATGGTCAGAGGGTCAATAGACGTAGTTCCTAAGCCTGGGAGCAGAACCTCAAGGGATGGTCAGAGGACCGAGAGGTCTAGTTCCTGAGCCTGTGAGAGAACCTCATATTGAATGGCCAGAGGGCTGGCAGGCCTAACTTCTGAGCCTATAAGTGGGAATCTATGTGCACATAGGAAACATAGGGAACACAATAGAGTAAGCGTTTATAACTATTATTAGATTAACTATCTACCGTGTGTGTAGGTAGAGTTTGAGATTAGTCTCATTATGAGTAGTATCCGTTTAACTATCTACCATGCATGTAGATAGAGTTGAGAACAGACTCATTCAAGGATGAGGTTTAAATGTATCCTCGTATTTGTGATATATTTGTATTATTATGAGTTGAAATAGACTGCTTACCACTCACTGAGCTTCTTGAAGCTCAATCTTTTCTTCCATGTTTTTCTTCTCAGATAGTGAAAGGTGAGGAGTTCTAGGGTGCTGCTAAGGTCAAGGTCCGCCACAACCACAGTCACACTTCCAATTTTAAGAGTTGTTGTTGTAAACTCTGTAGTTAAGTCTGAGTGTTGTACAAACGTTGTATTGTTTGTACTTTGCCTAAACGATCAAGCACCATGCTTATACGATAGACACTGCCTTCTTCTACTTGCTTGATCTTTGTATACGATCTCTTTTCCTCCTCCCCTCTACCAAATCTGAACCGAGTCCACTCTTTGGACTCTCGCTCCGAGAATACTAAGGGTTCCAAGTGGTGGTGTTGTCCCCATCTTTTTCGTCTGTTCGTGTGGAGTTGTTCATGGTAGACGATTGGTTGTTGTTGAACGATAGCCTGATGTTCTAGCGAGAGTGAAAGCTTCCATTCGTGTAGAGAGCGAGATTTCAATTGAAGAAAGTCTTCAACTGGTAAGTTTACTCGTTCTCTTGTTTATTTATCTCTAAGCATGTCGGTAATTTAGTCGTTTGATGCATATCTGTATGTGTGAATGCAAATGTGGTAATTCTATCACAATTCTTTTGGAAAGATCCACTTCCGCTCAGAGGTACTCTTGTATAAGAGTTCCTTCAATTGGTATCAAAGCCAGGTTTTTGATATTCCGAATTCATTTGTGCAAAGAATTGCATTTACATTCTCGGTGGGTAAAAGCATGTCTACTCCCTGTTTTAAGCGTTAAATCATTTGTGGATGTGAGGATTAATGGATTTTTTTAGGATGAAACCTCAGTTTGTTAAATTCTTTCACATTTCGAGTTAATTGCAAAGGTCTCTATGTTTTTTGGCATTATTAACTGTTATCGAATCTATATTCAAAGTTAGTTTGAGCCTTTAAGTCGTTCGTGAAGAAGCTTCGTAGTAAGGGTTGTTGTTCTTCGAGGATGAAGACGACCAAGCGTCGGTCGAGTCGTGTAGACGATGGGGTAGACGATCACTGAGTATCGGATACTCGGGAGCTATTTTTTGCGCGCACACTAGACAATCGTGTAGCTTAGGAAGCCTCATAGCTTAGTTACTAACTATATGATCGTGGAGAAAATTGCATAATAAATCGTTTAACTTTTGCGTGTTAAGCAATCGTCTAGATGATCGGGCTTCGTAGCTTCATTATCGTCTAAGCGATCATTTAGTATCTGCACATTTCGTCTTGTGTGCTACACAATCATTTCCCTGACGTGTGTTTACTAAACAATGGGAGCTTTGCCCGATGGTTCAGGACCTAGTTTTCCTGTGAACCAGTTTGCTCGGTGGAAAAATGTAATAGATAGAATTTTTCATTCCGGTTGTAGAGGTGGTTCCTCCCAGTCCATTAATATGTGTTTATATACAAGAGATGTATCTTTTATTTACATGTCATATGATATGCCATATAGAAAAATCCCACCTTAGGTTATGCATTGGTCATGCATCATCTCTTTATTATAAATATTATGATTTAAAGAAGCATGATTTAAATTATGTAAGAGCATGCTCATGCAGTATATAATATAAGAGTTATATTTATGCATTCATAAAGTATTGGCATGCATCATCTTTATATTATAATTGTTATTGTATAAGGATGTATGGAAAGCATGTGTGCTTGGTTGTTACTTGTATATAAAAGTTATGTATAGTAATGACCGGACATTGCATAAAACATGATACATAGATTAAATTTATAAGCATTATAAACACCTAGTTTTGTAGCAATGTATGTTTTTGGTTGTTTCTTTTATAATGGTTATAAAAAGAAATTGGAACTAAAATCAATAAGAAAGACATGCATGCTCACTTAGGTTTAATTCATGGTTTTAAAATGTTTAAAACTTGGATGAGATAGACCTAAGATCACGATTCTAATATGATTATCAACCTTAGGCTTTAATCTTTTAATTAGTTTAATAGGATTAAATTGACTAATAAAAGGTTAAAGTGTAGAAAATCTATTTATAAGGACCTTTTGTCTAAGGTGGATTCTGTCTAGGCTAGGGTATTTAAGGTGACAGAAATATAACACCCCTACCTAGGAACCTACTTGAAAAGGTGAATTAGATATATTTGATGCATGCATACAAGTTAAGGACAGTCCACTAAAGAGTTTAATGTAACTACTTGAACTTGTTTTATTTTAAAGACAAAAGTTGTTTTTGAGTGGACTTAATAAATGACTTAGACTAAAATCAGTAGCCTGATTGTCCAAGTTAATGAACCCCTAGGTAGAACATTCAGTGGGAGGTGAGCATTTGATGCTTCATTTAAACCTTTTGCGTTTCTCCTCTATAGTCCACACTATGAGATCTACCCTAGGCCTCGTGGAACCTGTGAGTGTCCCCCGTAAAGGATGGTGTTTGGGTAGGTATATTAAGGTAGTTGGAGAGAATGTTCATAGTAAGTGGGAGCGGGAAGTGTGACAGCATATCCCACGGTCTCTTTCATTAGGTTGAATAAAGTTTCTATGCATCGCCTTGAGGCACCTGGGAGTGTCCCCCTATAGGAATGCAGTTTTGCGCATTTCTTTATTTTATCTCCTATAAGAGGATAAGGTTACTTAGTCTATTGTCCTAATCTGCTTCTTCCTACAGTGGGCTTATTAGGGCGGGACTCTGGCATTGAAAATGAGGGGTTACACTTACTCGAAATTGTTAAGGGTTAACAGTTCTTAACCAAATAAATGGTGGCTGTTAGGTTTAGTTCCAAGAGTTGGTTCTGCCTAATGGTTGAGAATGTCTCATCCCAGTGAAGGGGCATCTGATCACCCCACCGGTGACGTTTGTCCTGCTTCGCTGGGGCATTATTTCAAAATAGAAGTCTAAGTCACTTAGGGTATTTGGAAACTATTTTGCTAAAACTGATTGGTTAAAATGTGATTTAGCAAAGTCTTATAAAAGTTTGTTCGTTTTTCAGCAAACGATTTTTAAAATGGTTACAACCAGAATTGTTTTGTTAAACACTGAAAAACTTACTGGTGACAATTATTCAAGTTGGAAACATATGATCATGATGATACTCATCATCGAGGATTTAATGTTTGCCCCAGCTTCAAATGTCGCTCAAAATGTTCAGGAGGTGTACGAGCGATGGACACGGGCAAACGAGAAGACCCGAGCCTATATCTTGGCCAGTCTTAGTGACATGTTGGCCTAGAAGCATGAGCCCATGGTCTCAACGCGTGAGATCGTTGAGTCCCTACGGGGGATGTTCGAACAACCGTCTAGATAGCTCAAGCACGAGGTTCTTAAATACATCTTCAACTCCAAAATGGAGAAAGGCACCTTTTGTTCGTGAACATGTGCTTAATATGATGGTCCACATTAACATGATGAAGATGAATGGGTCTAGAATCGATGAGGGTAGTCAGGTCTGCATAATCCTGCATTCTTTGCTAAAAAGCTTCCTCCACTTTGTTAGCAATGCGATTCTTAACAAAGTGGAATACAACCTTACAACTCTCCTCAATGAGTTGCAGACATACGAATCTTTACTGAGAAGTAAGTAGAGAAAAAGGGATGAGCCAAATATTGCTTCATCTTCTAGAACGTTCCATTGAGGTTTGACCTCATGGACGAAGTCTACACCTTCTATTTCTAACTCTGAAAAGGGGAAGAAGAACAAGGGTGGTAAGGGGAAAGGGAAAGCCCCTGCTAACCTGCCACCTGTCGCCCTAAGGAGGCATCTGCCGCCTGTTGAAAAAGAAAAATGTTTCCACTACAACCAGAACGGACATTGGAAGAGGAATTATCCTCGCTATCTGAAGGAAAGGAAGGCCGCCAACGCAGACAAAGGTAAATATGATTTGCTTATGCTAGAAACTTGTTTAGTGGAGAATGATGATTCTGCATGGATAAATGATTCAGGTTCCACTAATCACGTTTGTTCTTCTTTTCAGGGGATTAGATCCTGGTGACAGAAGGAGACTGGTGAGATGACGATGCGAGCAGGCATCGGGCATGTCGTCTCAGTTTGGCAATGGGAGACATCCAGTTAACTTTAGATAATATGTTTCTTGTATTAAAAGATGTTTTTGTTGTTCCTGAACTGAAAAAGAACTTAATTTCTATAAAGTGTCTACTACAATGTAAAAACACTCTTTCTTTTAATGTGAAGAAAGTGTTTATTCATAAAGATGGTATTGACATTTGTACAGCTAAATTGGAAAACAACTTGTATGTTCTATGACCATTAGCCTTAAGTTCCCTCCATAACATAGAGATGTTTAAATATTTTGTAACTCAATCTAAACGTCAACGAATTTCTTCAAAATAAAATGTCCAACTTTGGCACCTTCGATTAAGGCACATCAATCTCAATAGGATTGAGAGATTGGTGAAGAATGGATTTCTAAGTGAGTTAGAAGAAAATTCTTTGTTGGTGTGCGAATCTTGCTTTGAAGGTAAGATGACTAAAAGACCTTTTACTGAAAAGGTTATCGAGCCAAAGAGCCTCTTGAGTTAGTACATTCTGACCTTTTTAGTCCTATGAATGTGTGAGCCCAAGGTGGCTATAAGTATTTTATCAACTTTACTGATGCAACGAAAGCCAGGTACACCTCAACAGAATGGTGTGGTGGAGAGAAGAAATAGAACCTTATTGGACATGGTTCGTTCGATGATGAGTTATGCTTCCTTACCAGACTCGTTTTGGGGTTTCGCTGTGGAGACTGCGGTATACATACTCAACTATGTTCCTTCTAAGAGTGTTGCAAGAACACCTCTGGAGTTGTGGAACGGGCTAAAGCTAGTTTACCTCACTTCCGCATATAGGGCTGCCCAGCACATGTGCTTGAGGCAAATCCCAAGAAATTGGAACCACGGTCGAGGTTATGCCTCTTTGTAGGCTACCCCAAAGGTACACAAGGGGGTTATTTTTATGATCTATTGGAAAATAGGGTGTTTGTTTCCATGAACACTACTTTCTTGGAGGAGGATGATATTAGGGAGCACAGTCCACGTAGTAAAGTCGTGTTACGTAAGCTTTCCAATGAGACTATTGAAACTTCAACAAGAGTTGTTGAAGGGCCTGCTTCATCAACAAGAGTTGTTGATGATAGTTCATCTGGTAGGTCGGTTCTACCTCAAGAGTTGAGGGAACCTCGACGCAGCAAGAGGGTTACAAACCCACCCGTTCGCTATCTGTGTTTTACAGGGTTGAGTTCATGTCACTTATGATTATTTAGGTGAGATGTAAGTCTCTAGTATCAACGGCGTTATATACAGAGTCTAGTCATCTCGTGGTCTGATCTTATACAAACTCTTTGTATAAGACACCCCACTCACATGTCTCCACACGAATGGTCAGGATCTACAATATGTAGTAGTTTACAACACTTGGAAACCCCTACAATGCGGGTTGTACCCGTAGTATTACTAGGATCAGGTATCCCACCTTAATCCTTATACTACAAAACTATTTAGGTAATCATTTAAGGCATGATCCACTTGTATATCTCATATACATGCTTAAGTTTTCATAAGATAACCAGAGAGCTTTGTTTATTGGATATGAATAAATGCCAGAATGAAATAACACTTATTTTGTTCATAAACAACGACACTTTGAGAGAATTAGGACACCAATCCCAAAACGCATGTCTCCACATGAATGGTCAAGACCATCTGTAGTAGTTCACAAGACTTGCAAACCTCTACAAAGCAGGCCGTATCCATAGTGTCGCCAGGATCAAGTATCCCACCTTAATTTTTATACTACAGACGTATTCAGGTTATCACTTAAGGTATGATCCACTTGTATATCTCATATACATGCTTAAGTTTACATACAATAACCATGAAGCTTTGTTTATTGGATATGAGTAAATGCCATAATGAAATAATGCTTATTTTATTCATAAACGATGTGTATAATTACAAACAATGAGACTCCGGAGAATTAGGACACCAATCCCAACATATGTATATGCTTATGTTGTGAATAAGTAAATAACATGAGAATTAGAATATGTGAACGGGATGGTCAGCGGGTCAATAGACCTAGTTCCTGAGCTTGGGAGCAGAACCTCATAGTATGGTCAGGGGATCGAGAGGTCTAGATGCTGAACCTGTGGGACGAACCTCGTATGGATGTTTATAGACGGTGTTAACCATTTGTCTAATATATTCAAATCCATTGCTTCTTGTAGATTGTATCATCACACGGCGGAAATTACAAAGATCATTAAGCACTCTAATTCATTAATTTTGGCAAAAACTAAAGCATGCTTTTGCAGAAATAAATGGGTTTCAAGTCATACTTTGCAGAACCTTTGAAATCTCGATTTTCAGCTGTAAATCTCTCCGAATCTTGTTGTATACCACCCCAAGATCTTCTCTACTATTCTCTTAGTTCTCTAGATTGAGTTGTGGAACTCAAAATAAGCTTAAATTAAGGGAATTAGGAGAAGAACTCACAGGAACAACCCACTTTGAAGAACACCTTCTTCAACTGAATTTTTCAGAAAATTTCTATCAATTGCATTGCCTAAAATTCACTCCAATCTCTTCAATATATTGCAGACCATCATGCAAGGAAGATAGCTGCATAAGATGCAACTCATGCTTGGAGTAATTGATGCTTGAAGATGTTGGGTTATGGGTGAGCTACTTAAAGATGATAATGGAAAATCTCAATTTTCCATTTTGTGTATTTTTCTTCTTTTTCAACTTTTCAAAAATTGATATCATAAATCAATTTATTTTCTAAAATTGAAAAATATTATTAATTTTATAAAATTAATTTCATAAATAATTTATCTAATAAAATTAATAAATAACTATTTAAATAATTTAAATAATTCTAATTAATTTAATATCAAATATTAAATTAATTTTACACAATTCCACCTTCATATATTTAAATCATATTTAAATATTAATTCTCCAATACCGTGTAATTCTAATTTGAACATTTCAAATTAACTTATCACGCTACTGTAGAGTTAATCTATTTTCGAGCTAATAGGGGGACCTCGTGGACCTACAGATCATAGGCTCCAATGATCCGGGATTAATCGGCTAAACTCATTAGTTCGAATTAACCCCCATTTGTTAACTAATGGGTCACTCCACTAAAGCCCATAGTTGAATATCCCTCACTGCAAATATATTATGTCCATTCGATATAACCATGATTAGTAAGTTAACCCTTCATAGGGATTTTTTAAAAAACGGCTGGATCAAATCTCTGTTTTACCCTCAAAATTACCTCGTATTCCTTAAGTCCCATTGATCCTCTAATGAATAATTGATTTGTGATCCAATCAGCAAATCGAGTCTCTCTTAGGCCAATGAGAGGGTGGGGCCCCTTGTTCAAGACCTAGAATCAGCACTTAAAGGGAATGACCTCTCTACTAACCCTAATAGGGTAGGAGTGAGTTCCATCTTGCAGGGCTATCTTCCCAGTTATTCATCCGGTCTTATCCCCAAAATGGAAAGTTTATTGAGCAGTGTTGTTGGACTACTCTCACCATTTTCAAATCAAAGTATAATACTGAAAAAACAGAAGTTCATAGTTAGCTCAGGATTAAGGTCAAGTTACCTAGGTCATCGCTTTGAAATAGTCAGTCTTAAACAATAAACAACGTTATAAAGTAAGAGTGACTATTTTTGTAGTCCAATATTGTACAAACCCTTTTGCACGAGGACACCCCCACTTCTCATGTCATAACATGAATGAATTAAGATCACTTCGTTTGTAGCACTTTAAAACTCGTTGTAACAACTACAAAGCAGGTCACATCCGATAGTGTTACCAGAATAAGGCACCCAACCTTATTCATATACTATAGATCATTTTTTACTATTTATTCGGACCTGATCCACTTTTATGTCTCTGCATAAAGTTCAAGTACTCATGTAATAGTCAAGGGACTTTTAGGTTTATTGGAATAAGCAAAACATCTATTCGATAACAACTTATTGAATTTTCAGAATAAGTTCTTTGTACAAATGGTACTTCGAACTTGGAACGAGCATAAAGAAATTAACGAGACTTCTTTATCTTTTGAGTTGTTCTGCCGGATCGGTCGTTCAAGACCTTTGGTCTCTACCCGGACGATGAAAAAAATGGGATCAATCACTTCTTATGGACTCGTTGAGAATGATTCTGATCTAGTTCATGGCCTATTCGGCCGTAGAAGGCGCTCTGGTGAGATCCTCACAGGAGGATAATGGGTTAGTGTTTTTCATTTAATAGGATAAATTATATAGTTGACCGTGATAGTATATTGGTTCTATCCTCCCTCCTTCTTTTCCTCCCATCTGGAAAGAAAAAAAGCTAATATTAATAGTAATTAATTAATTAATAGTACCAAGATCAAACCTCAATTTTTTAGACACAAAAATTTTGCGGAGATAGGATTTGAACCCGTGACTTCAAGGTTATGAGCCTTGCGAGCTACCAAGTTGCTCTACCCCATGATAAAGAGAAGAACTGTGAACTAATAGACAAACAAAGATTGAATGCACCCCTATACCATATCTGTACAAATAGAATAGTCCATTTATACAAAATGGTAAAGGGGTCCCTCTATGATCATAGAAATGAATAGAAAGGGATATTTGAATCCTTACCAACTTGAGCTTATTGCCCCAGGCAACATCCAGTGCTAAAGTCACTGAATGGGTAAGTCGCCAATCCCTAAAACGGACTATGTAATGTACTTTATCTGCTGGGTTTCGGGTGGGCATTTTACCAGAGGTTTCTATTGTATCAATCTACCCTTGTTTAATTCCTGTTGAAGCATATACTCGGGGGGTGGGTGCAGGGCAGACGATTTCAAAGCGGACTCCCATTCATTAGATAGAGAAGATCGCCAAGATTTCGTGATCCGCTACCGAACTTATTCCTTCCAATTCAACGGGTATTCTCAAAATTATGCCTTGAAGAGGACTCGAACCTCCACGGTCTTTAGCGCGAGATTTTGTTTACAAACCACGAGTTTTAGGACACAAAACCCAAAAAACTCCCACTTGGACTAAAACTCCATTGGTAACTAATATATCAAATATATAAGACTTAGTTTCTGAGTTTTATAGTGAAATACAATAAACTAGGGCATCCCATACCCGATATTTCTCTCACTTGCCTTAGGTTATTAACCTAGTGTTCCTAGTCTTACTAGGTGATTCTCAAACACTTTAGCCGAGAGAATCATTGTAAACATGTTAGTGTATAATGGGCTTCTCCTTAAACTATATGGGGAATGCATCTAATTTTCAATAATGATCAAGAAGCCATACTTTCCTCCCACTACATTAAGGTACTTTCAACTCTTTGAGTAAGACACATCTGACCTGTCTTAACAACTCTTGTTAATAGTCAGATTTAGAAATGTTTAAACTTTCTATACTTTGATCCAGTCGTTCTTAAATATCTGAACATTTGCAAATGGCTTTAACAATTTGATTCTTACAAAAGTTGTTATGAGATAGAACAAACATAATTTTTTCGATAATGAACATTTCATTTACAACAAAAATATATACAATTTGTTCTTAGCAAGTAAGATCAAGGAACATCATCTCCGACTGGTTAAGCTAAGCAAGCTGTCCCCAAGAACTAGTTTGCCTGTTTAGCTTTCTCTACTCTCTTCTCGATAAGATACTGAGGGCAGTTTCTCTTCCAGTCCCCTTCTTCATTGCAGTGGAAACATTTCCCTTTCGCTGCAGTGTTTTTCTTGCCTTTCTTTCTAGCAGGTTTCTTCTTCCCTTTCCCTTTGTCCTTCTTCATAGGAATACTCTTAATCTTCCAAGAGAAGGCAACATCAAGCTTAGAGGACGTTCCTCCTTTCTTAGCAATAGTAACATTTATTTCTAATTCTTGACCCTTAGTTCTCAACATAGTTTGGAAAGCCTATAGCTCATTCAGTAGAGTAATTAAGTTATATTCAATTTTATTCATCAGTGCATTTGTACAAAATTGCATAAAACTCTTCGGATGAGATTCTAGAATAAAATCAACTTGACTTCTCTCGTCAACAACAACGTCGTTTAATTCTGCCACATTAAAGTGGACCATCATGTCCAGGACATGTTCACGAACAGAGGCCCCCTCTTTCATGCGGCTATTGTAAACGTAAGTGATAGCATCATGCCTCAAGTGAAGGACGGTTGTCCAAACATCCCTCACAGAGATTCCATAATCTCTTTGGCAGTATTCATTTCCTCATGTTTCTTCACCAAAACATCAGATAAGCTGGCGAGGATATAAGCATGGGCTTTATCATTTCCCCTGATCCATCTATCATATGCATCCTGAACAGTTCCATTTTTGTTAGAGCTCGGAATGGGAGGACAATCCTCTATTGAGAAAAACCAATAATCATCTATCACAAGTATAGTATCCAAATTTCATTTCCAAGTCACATAATTATCCCCGATCAGTTTATCTGATGCCAACAATTGTATTATCGAACTTATCTTTCTAAAATTTATAAACAAGTTTTATAAGTGTGTTGCTTTTAAATCCAATCAAGTTTTAGCAAAGTAATAATAATATTCCCATAACCATTATTTATTTGCAACGATACTTTAATGATTTAGAACAATTGCTACCGAGGTGCAGTCAAGAATTTCTTCACAAAAGCAAGACAATTTTGGACCAAATACTATATCAGAATAACTCTTTACTCCTATAGTTCTTTTGGTTATCATTTTTAGTCAAGATCTTTACTAACAATTAGTAATTCTTGTAAGACTAGACCCGCCATTTTCAGATCTTATAGAACGATATGAATATGCCCTCGAAATAGAAGACAATACCCAAGATGAAACTATAAGACCCTATTCATTTTACTGAAGCTTGGGTTGTTCCAAATCCTATGTTACAACCCTTTAAAGGGATCACCGTGGTTAACGACTAGCTAGTCCCACCTAAAAACGATAGCAGGTGTAACATAGGAATCTCACGGTTCAAACTAATGGAGGAGACCGTAGGACAATGTTGACACATTTCCTTCACCCACTTACTATGAATTACTTCCTTCATTCACCTTGTTATTGACCCATGCAAACACTTTCCTAATGGAGCAGTCGTTGTAAAAGCGACATGAAGCCGAACATGGATCTCATGGTATGAACTCTTGAGGACGTGAGAGTTAATAACTGTTAATCTCCCACTAAAGTGTTCTATATGTTTGGGTAAATATATACTTAGTTTCTTCTTGACTAATAAAAACAACCCTAAGTCTAAGTGGTTTATCCAAGTATAACACCTATAAATGGATTTAAACTTACAATATCTAGGTGATAAACTGTTTATTACCTCACATTGCTCACATATGCTCATAAAACCGGTTACCAACGCTCAATAATTCGGCCATAGTCCCCAGGTAGGAGGTGTTTCATAGACCATCATCTTAAATACCCCCAGCCTTCGACAGGATTATATACCAGTTGAGTTTGTAACCTGAGTTTTAAAAGTTTAATGACCTATTTTAACTATTAAAACAATAGTTAACCTACGTGGGCCTGCAACTATTGGATTTAAACGTCTAACCCAATTTTATAACAACTTAAAAAATTTTAGACATGCTAAACATCCACAACATACATAAAGGAATTCAATATTTAATATAACCATTATATTAAATACAAGAAACCCTAACATGTATACTATATATTATAACAAATTATAACATACTTTCAATGCATGTAGAATGCTTCCTACGATGGGATTTTAAATCTCCATGGCATACTGTAGAACGCTTGAATCGCTCCTAGAACGCTTGAATCGCTTCAAACCCTGATATGGTTTTAGTTATGCAAAAAACAAGCAAGGAAAAGCCTAATTATTACAAAATAGCTTCTGAACCGCTCCTAGAATGCTTGAATTGCTCCAAACCCAACCCAAACTACTTGAATCGAACCTGAACCATCTGAACAGGACCAGCAAGGTCTGAACCAAGCTGCCAAAAACCATTTGAGGCTCAACCGAACCAGACCTTAAGAGAACCAGTCGAACTGGCTACTCTCGCTCCATGCTCAAAATCTTAATGAGGCTCATCGTTTAGTATTGACGACCCTCATCTTGCGTTTGCCTCATCGTTTAGTGTTTGCCTGGTCTTGTAATAGCCAACGCATGATGCTAACCAAGCTACATGATCGTGAAGTGTCTTCCATCTATCACATAGTGTCATCGTCTAGTGTTGGACAACGCTACACGATCGCTTAGTGTCCAACACTATCACCCAATGCCATCATCTAGCACGGACAAATACTACATGATCGCTAAGTGCCATTGCATAGCGCCTCTTGTCGATCATTTAGCGCACACATAGCTACATGAGTGTGTAGCGCTATCACATAGTGTTTTAACGCACCGTTTAGCTGCCACACAAAGGTAAACGATCGTGTAGTGCTATCGTATAGCTCTTCAATGCATCATTTAGCTGCCGAACAAAAGTAAACGATCATGTAGTGCTATCGTATAGCATTTCAATGCATCGCTTAGCTGCTTCTCAAAGGTAAATGATCATGTAGTGCTATCGTATAGCACTGCAACGCATCGCTTAGCTGCCGCTCAAAGGTAAATGATTGCGTACTGCTATCGTATAGCACTTTAACGCATCGCTTAGCTCCCACGCAAAGCTACACAATCGTGTAGTGCCATCGCATAGCAATTCAATGCCCAACGCCCAAAGCTACACGTGATGGAAAAATAGGCATGCGCAGCAGAAATGAGAATCAATTTTACACAAATTGCCCAAAATAAACATGCAACCCTAAAAGAATTAATTAGGGTTATTTTGAAATAATACCTTTGAAGCTCCCGAAACTCGTCTATCTCCACCTGAACACGAACGAACCACATTAGAGCTGACCTACTATTCTCTGGATTCAGAACCGAGTTGTGGGACCCGATGGATGAAGAACCCGAGAGAGAGAACAGATGGAAATAGTAGAAGGGATTTTTGGTTGGGATTGGGTTTTTCTTTCTAGCCCAATTTTTAGAAAAACTATTTTGGCAAAAATCCAAAAGTCTTTAATCCAAAAACACAAGCCCATATTTATAGAAAAGAGCCATGCAAAATTGCATGAAATAATTTCAAAAAATCTCAACACCTAGAATCCACTATCTTAGTGGGCTTAATGTCTCCACTATAAGCCAACGCCTAGCCCACTAATTTTGTTAGGGGAATTATCCAACAAAAGTTTGGATTTTCCCACTAACTTTAGTCAAAGGGCAAAATAGTCATTTGGTCAAAGTCAATATTTTGACTTTTAATGATTTTTTTCGTATTGACTAATTTTGACCTCCCGAGCATGAATCCGCATTCATTTTCTTGAAATTCAAATCACATTTGAATATAAGGTCGATCAAAGTTTGACTTTTCAAAGTCAAAAGTCAACTCTTTGACTTTTTACATCGTTGACCATTTCTATTATTTCTGAGCTTCTGAAAATGAACGTATTCATATTCTTGATATTTAAATCACATTTAAATATTAAAGCTGTATCTCTAAACTAAAAAAATGACCACTATATCACATATACTTGTCGGTTTCTCTCTCTTCACCTAATTCTAACAATTCGAATCGTTCTATCATACTATTCTAAGTTTATTCCATATGAGCTAGTAGGAGAACCTAATGGACCTATAGATCATGGGCTTCAACGATCCGAGATTAGCTAGCTAAACTCTTTAGACGAAGCTAATCAACATTTGTTAACTAACGGGTCATTCCACTATAGTACCGTAGTTGCACTCCCCTCATTATAGATATATTTGTGTCCATTTGATATAACCATGATTAGTAAGCTAATCCTTCACAAGTTGTTCGTAATATCGGTTGGGTCATAAAAACCGTTTTACCCCCGAGACTACATCTTATTCCTTAAGTTTCACTGATCCTCTAATGAACAATTAGTTTAAGGTCCAACCTATAAACTGAACCCCTCTCGGGCCAATGAGATGGTGAGACCCCTTGTTCAAGACTTCGATTCAGTACTAAAGGGAACAACCTATCTACTATCCCTATAATGGGTAAGAGTGAATTCCGTTTTGCACCCTATGTTCCCAGCTATCCACCTGATCTTACCCCTAAAATGGGAGGCTTATTGGGTAAGTGATAATAAGCTGCCCTCATCTATGTAGATCTAAGGATAATTTCGAGTGAACAGGAGTTCATAGTTAGCTCAGGATTAAGATTAAGTTACCTAGGTCATCAATTAACGAAATAGTTAGCTTTATACATTAAACGGTATTTAGAACATAAAAAGTGGCTATTTCATGGTTCAGTCTTATGTAAACTCTTTACATAGAATGCCCCCATTTTCATGTCTCCACATGAACGGTTTAGGATCACATCGTTTGTACTAACAACAAAATGGGCCGCATCCATAGTGTCCCCAGAATAAGGCGCCTAACCTTATCCATATACTATAGATCATTTTGGCTATATATATTTGAACTTGATCCACATTTATGTCACTACATAAAGTTCAAACTTAAACTTAATAGCCTCGAAACCTTAGAATATTGAATTCATGAATATAGAATTTAAATTTACTAAAGATTTTCAATAACAGCTTTATTGAACAAGAATATGATATTCCAAACTACGAGTTTTAGGACCTAAAATCCAACAACACAATCGTCTAGCTTTTCTTCACATCGTCTAATGCCCGAAGCTAAACGATTTTCTAGCACTGAACCTCAACGATGGTATGAACAGAGGCTGGAAAACTGAAATCTGCAACTCAACCTCTTTACTTGTTTCTTCAATTAAAACTTAATTTCAACTCTAATGACTCCAAATAAATTACATACTCTTGATAACACATATAAGCTCATGAATCAAGAGCCAATTACAAATTTAATTAAGAATTAAAGAGGAATAAAAAGCCAAAACTAGAAAACCATATCAGTGCAACAGTTTCATATTCCCATGAAAAAACACCCGCCACACCAAAATTAAACCAAATTGAATGCTTATATGATACTCTGATACCAATTGTTAGATTGTATCATCACGCAGCGGAAGTTACAAGGATCATTAAGCACTCTAATTCATTAATTTTGGCAGAAACTAAAGCATGCTTTTGCAAAAATAAATAGGTTTCAAGTCATACCTTTGTAAAACCATTGAAATCTCGATTTTCAACTACAAATCTCTCCAAATCTTATTGTAGACCACCCCAATATCTTCCCTACTATTCTCTTGTTTCTCTAGATTGAGTTGTGGGAATCAAAATAAGCTCGAAATTAAGGGAATTAGGAGAAAAACTCACAGTAGCAACCCACTTTGAAGAACACCTTCTTCAACCGAATTTTTCAGAAAAGTTCTATCAATTGCATTGCCTCAAATTCAATCCAATCTCTTCAATATATTGCAGACCATCATGCAAGAAAGATAGTTGCATAAGATGCAACTCATGCTTAGAGTAATTGATGCTTGAAGATGGTGGGTTATGGGTGAGCTACTTGAAGATGATAATGGAAAATCCCAATTTTCCATTTAATGTATTTTTCTTCTTTTTCAACTTTTCAAAAATTTATTTCATAAATCAATTTATTTTCTAAAATTGAAAATATTATTAACTCTATAAAATTAATCATAAATTAATTTATCTGATAAAATTAATAAATAATTATTTAAAAATTTAAATAATTCTAATTAATTTAATATCAAATATTAAATTCATTTTACACAATTCCACCATATATTTAAATCATATTTAAATATTAATTCTTCAATTCTGATTAATTCTAATTTGAATGTTTCAAATTAACTTATCACACTACTCTAGAGCTAATCCATTTCCGAGCTAGTACGGTGACCTCGTGGACCTAAAAGGAACAACCTTTCTACTAACCCTAATCAAGTAGGAGTGAATTCCATCTTGCAGGGCTATGTCCCCAGCTATTCATCCGGTCTTATCCCCAAAATGGGAGGCTTATTGAGCAGTGCTATTGAACTACTCTCACCATTTGAAGATCAAAGGATAATATCGAACAAACAGTAGTTTATAGTTAGCTCAGGATTAAGGTCAAGTTACCTAGGTCATCGCTTTGAAATAGTCAGTCTTAAACAGTAAACAACGTTATAAAGTAAGAGTGACTGTTTCCGTGGTCCGATCTTGTACAAACCCTTTTGCACAAGGACACCCCCACTTTTCATGTCATAACATGAACGAATTAACATCACTTCGTTTATAGCACTTTACAACTCTTTGTAACAACTAGAGAGTAGGCCGCATCCAATAATGTTACCAGAATAAGGCACCCAACCTTATTCATATACTATAGATCATTTTCGACTATTTTCTCGAACCTGATCCACTTTTATGTCTCTACATAAAGTTCAAGTACTCATGTAATAATCAAGGGATTATGAGGTCTATTGGATTTCTAATAAGAAAAACATCTATTCAATAACAACTTATTGAATTTCCAGAATAATTTCTATTGTTTACAAACCACGAGTTTTAAGACATAAAACTAAACAATGGAATGGTCAGAGAGCCAATAGGCCTAGCTTCTGAGCCCATAAATGGGGATCTATGTGAACATAGGAAACATCGGGAACACAAGAGAGTAAGAATTTATGACTATTATTAGTTTAACTATCTACCGTATTGTAGGTAGAGTTTGAGATTAGACTCATTATGAATAGTATCAGTTTAACTATCTACCGCGCATGTAGATAGAGTTAAGAACAGACTCATTCAAGGCTGAGGGTGAATTTATCCTCGTTTGTGATATGCTTGTATTATTATGTGTTGAAATAAACTCTAGAAGTTGCTTACCACTCATTGAGCTTCTTGAAGCTTATTCTTTTTCTTTCATATTTTTCTTCCCAGGTAGTGAAAGGTGAAAAGTTTTAGGGTGCTGCTAAGGTCAAGGTTCGCCACAGCCACAGTCACACTTCTAGTTTTAAGAGTTCTTATTGTAAACTCTATAGTTAAGTCTGAGTGTTGTATAAAGGTTGTATTGTTTGTAATAAAATGAACTTAATCAAACAGTTGTTGTTTACATCAGTCCGAGTGTTGTATAAAGGTTGTATTGTTTGTAATAAAATGAGTTTAATCAAACAGTTGTTGTTTACATCTTTAGCTTAAAGTTTTATGAGTGTGAAGAGGTTTAGATGAGCGGTAGGTATCATAAAAGGTTGGTATTTGCGGTCCTTCATGCCTCCCCTCGGGCTCAGGAGGCAGGCTCAGGGTGGGGTGTGACATATTTCTGTTGGGAATGATGCCCTAAAGTCTTGTGTCCTGTAGTTTGTAAACACACTTTGTACGTACACTTGTGATGTATAATATTTGATATTTACTTCACTACTTGACTTTGCACATTGGATGTTTTATTTGCTTTACAATAAACCAATAAACTAAAATCTCTGGTTGTCATTATGTAACTTAAGAGAAGGTGTGTGGCACCACATCGTTCAAGCTCTGGGATCAACCCTTAAAGGAGCTATCTATCTACTTACCCCATCTTCAAGGAAGGAGTGAATTCCATCTTGTGTTACCGAGTTCCCAGCTCCCAAATCAGACGAATCTCCAAAGTGGTAGGTTTGAGCCTGCGGCCTGGCCACTCGAACCCATGCAAATCAAAGGACTGCCCTGAATGGCAAGAGTTCCCAACTCACTTAGGATTGAGGTCATGTTATCTATGGTCATCTTAGTGAAGTGAAGTCTCTGTCCTGAACGGTGTTATATAACGAGACGTTAACACTTCGTGGTCAGGTCTTATACAAACTTTTTGTATTGGACGTTCCCACTCACATGTCCCCTACACGAATGATCAGGATCATACCATCTGTGACAAGTCACAACACTTGTAACCATTCCACAAAGTGGGCCGCATCCGTAGCGTTACCAGGATAAGGTTTTCCTCCTATATCCATATACTACAAACCATTCTGGTTATTACTTAAGACATGATCCACTTATATGTCACCACATACATGCTTAAGTTACATAATGACAACCAAGGATTTTAGTATACTGGTTTGTGGTAAAGGAAATAAAACATCTAAATGTGCAAAGTCAAGAAGTGAAGTACATATAATATATTATACATCACAAGAATTCGTACAAACTGTTACAAACTACAAGACACGGGACTTTAGGGCATCATCCCCAACACGTTGGAGCTTCGAGCCATAGGTTCATAAGGTCCCCTTGGTAGGTTGGATTCAAGTTGAGAATCAGTTTTTCGGTCAATTGAAAATTTTCAAATTGACTAGAAGGAGTTCGATTATATGATATGATTGAACTGGTTAATTATATATGATATGATTGACTTTCTGTATGAGATACATTAATTTGGAGGAAAATGGATATAAATATGATTTATATCTAGTGGAGGAGAAAATACTATGGTTGATATGTGATATCAAACTATAGGTTATGAATATAATATGATTATATTTATTATTTATTAATTTGGCAACTATGGGATAATTGGCCACCGTTTTCTCCGTAACCTTGTGTTAGTGGGGAGTTCCATTCAGTTTTCATAACTGAAGAATAAAATGAATTTTTTTTTCATTTTGCAAAGAATGCAATTATTTTGCTCATGAAGTGTTTTGCCCATCGCTTAGTGAATTGAGAGCCTATACGGTAGCTCACCATTTACTAGACGATTTCTTACACCCATGTGCGCTTCTTCTAGATGATTGCTTAGCACCCGAGCTTTACTAAACAATCGTATAGATGATCGCTTAGCTTTTCCTACACGATTGTGTACTTCGCCTAAACAATCAAGCACCCTATCTATACGATAGACGTTGCTTTCTCCCACTTGCTTAATCATTGTATACGATCTTTTTTCCTCCTCCCTTCTACCAAATTCGAATAGAGCCCACTCTTTGGATTCTAACTTCGAGAATACTAAGGGTTCCAAGTGGTGGTATCGTCCCTATCTTTTTCGTCTATTTGTGTAGAGTTGTTCATGGTAGACGATCGGTTGTTGTTGAACGATAGCTTGACGTTCCAGTAAGAGCGAAAGCTTCCGTTCGTGGAGAGAGAGCGAGATTTCAAGTGAAGAGAGTCTTCAACTGGTAAGTTTACTCGTTCTCTTGTTTATTTATCTCTAAGCATGACGGTAATTTAGTCATTTGATGCATATCTATATGTGTGAATGTAAATGTGGTATAATCTTCTCCTTAGAATGAAATAATCTTGGATCAAAGTCCCAAAGTTGGAGTTTAAGCTGAACTCGCTCCTAAACTTTGCAAAAAAAGCCAGCCTAGATATAAACCATTATTAAGGTTCCAAGTACAAATTTTTATAGCAACAGTAACCAAAACAAAATGGTTTTGAAACCTCCAAACTTACCAAAGTTAAACCAAAATATTGTTACCCAAGATGTGGTTTGAAATCCAAATCACTTGAAACCATCCAAATCAACACAATGCAAAGCCACCTAATACTGAACTCGAATTTGCTGGAAAAATGACGAATGACACCGACGTATGATGAATATTAACAATTTGAAGCCAAAACTTAATGGGTAACAAATATCTTCAAGAAAAACCATGGAAACTCACCTAAAGGGACCCAATCTTACACAAATCTTGAGAATCCGGCGAGAGCAACACCACGGCAGTGGCGGATGGCGAACAGAGGGTGCCAGTCGGCGGGAAGACAGTAGGAAGGCGCGGCTGGAGCTGGGTGACTGGCGACGCGTCTGACCGGCAGGATTTGGGCGACTGGCGGCGCGTCTGACCGACAGGATTTGGGCGACTGGCGGCACGTCTGACCGACGGCTGGAGTGGAGTGACTGGTATGTGTTTTCATATGTTGATATCTTATCTGCTGATGTTGAGGTATACTTATATGTTGTGGAATTTTGATGATTAAGGTATACATGAATGTTGTAGAATATATTGTTGAGGATTATGTGTATGTGATAGAGCCATAGTATCAAGGATTACATGTATGTCATAGAATCGTACGGTGTTGAATTTTTGAACGTTAAGACTATGTGAATATCCCCACTGATTAGTTAGATGCTTACTAGTCTTGTGTTTCCTTTGGGATTCACCAGTTTTGTGTTTCCTTCGGGATTCACCAGTTTTGTGTTTCCTTCGGGATTCACCAGTTTTGTGTTTCCTTCGGAATTCACCAGTTTTGTGGGCATACTCAACTACAGTAGGATAGGACTCAGTCTCTTGCCTGTTTCATGTGTTTATGTGCCATAGGTGGGTATCTAGAGGACATAGATGCCTAGTCTAACCCTAGTGGTGGGGTTACTTACTGAGTATTTCATACTCATTCTTTCTTATGTTGACGTTTCAGGTAAAGGTAATGATGTAGCGGCGATGGTGCAACGGAATTCGTGATCGTGTCACTGGGACTAATTTTTTTATTTCCGCGTGATGAAATTTAGAGTCTTTATTTTTCCTTAATATTTAGTTTTACTATTTGAAATTTATTACTAAGGATTATTTCTTTTACGCATTTTGGGTACCCTATTATTGTTTTAACAATTGCATTTAATAAATGTCTTTTGAACTTCTCTTGTTTAATTAGTATTTATTTCAACATAACTGAACATCGTTTTAAATTCTATGCACGCATTTATTTTAGTAACGGACTAACCTAAGTCCTAGGGGGGTTGGGTCGTTACAGTACCACCTTACAAAAAATTTTAACAACTATAGAGTGGGCCGCATCCGATACCGAAATAAGGTACCCAACCTTATTCATATACTATAGATCATTTTGACTATTTACTCGAACCTAGTCCATTTTTATGTCTCCATATAAAATTAAAGTATTCATGTAATAGCCATGGATCTTAGTTTATTAGATTTAGTCTTTACAAGTGCAATTTACAAATTCAATAAAAACTTTATTGAAGAAATATTGAATAACATTATTATTGATAATAGAAAATGTTCAAGTCTACAAACTGCGAGTTTTAGGGCATACAACCCAACAATTGCCACATCTGCAATTACAACAAGGTTGAAGTTATAGCTTTGGTTTCTTAAAATGTATTTGATATACAATGAAATTTCCCTATTTTGTAAGCATGCAATAAATTATTGATTTTATTAAAAGAGTTTAATAAATGAAATCAAGTATTGTTAAATTATTCAATATATATGTTATATTGAGAAAATTTAGAAGGACTTAGATAAATTCATTAGTTGGGTTTTAACTAAGTATAATAAAATCCTAAAAATATTAGAATACTTTAGTGGGAGTATATTGGTATATATGGTATCTCAAATTCTAGCTCTCATGTCCCCAGGAGTTCACATCATGAGATTCATGCTCAGCTTCACATCGCCCTGTGTGCGGCATCCCTTCGAAAAGTGTTTGCATGGGTCAATAACAAAGTGAATGAGGAAAGTGTTCTTAGTAAGTGGGAGAGGGACACGTGTCAACATATCCTACGGTCTCCTTCATTAGGTTGCACTGTGAGATTCCTATGGTTCATCTATGTGTCGTCCTGGAGTGACCATCCCTTCGAGGGGGCTTAATCATAAGGGTCGGAACAACACAAACTTCAACAATGGATAGGGTTTCCTAGGTTAATCTTCAACAGTTGTCTTTCCCTTTGATTGCCTGTTGAAGTGTCCTTTGGGATCCAAGAATTGGAGGGTCACACTTATGGGATGAATTAAGTTAGTTAATGAATCTTTGACCGAAACAACGACAACTAAAAACTATAGGAATAAGAGTTATTCTGGTGTTAGTGAGTGGCTGAGATTGTCTCAAATCAGGGATGAGTAGTTGATCACCCTTTGGTGGAAATTGCTCTAAACCTCTGAAGTAACATTACAAAAAGGAAAACCAATAGTTTAATTAGGGTTCTATGATTATGGTTAATTGATTATTGTATGTTTCAGCGTATCTTCCACAATCATATCTTTGCTTAAAAATGAGAAATTAACTAGTGAAAACTATATGACATGGAAATTGATAGAATAATTATGCATAATGCGGAAGCAAATAGATTCAATAAGCACTTTAATTACACTTAATTTGAGTTCTAAAAGCATGCATGAAATAGAATTTCATAAGAGAAGGGTTTCAAACTTATACCTTCGAGGACTTCCACGAAATCCAAGCGCTCTCCATGGATTTGAGCTGTAAATCGACTGTGGACCACCAAGAGTGTCTTCTCTACTATTCTTCAACATTGATTGGAGTGGAAGAACTCAAAATTGAAGGGAATTGAAGTGGATTTAGTGAGGGTTAAGTAGAAACAAATTTCTACAGAAAAAACTTTGAAGTTCAACATGCAATTATGTCTTCAATTTCCATAAATTGAAGTATTTGTGTATCTAATACAGGTAAGCACCATGTTATAATGTTCATTGACACATCAAAATCTACTAAGTAAGTTGGATAGGTATCCAAATGTGGAGAAGGGATAGGTGTCCAAATGTGGAGAAATCCACTAGGTTTAAAAAAAAATGGATTTTTCCACTATCTCAACTATTAATTTTCAATCTCAATTAATTTAATACAAAAATAAATCAAATACAAATTTCAATTTCTAAAATTGAATTTGAAAATTGAAAATTAATTTGATTTTAATTAATTAAATAATAATTTAATATCAAATACTAAATTAGTTAAACACATATATCATATGTGAATTCTATTCATGTATTTAATAAAATCAATATTTAAATGTTTTAAACTCTCCAATTACGTTTGATTTCGATAAATTAAACTTTAATTATATCGAATATAATTATCCAAACACTAATTTAATATGAACATTTCAAATTCAATTCCTAATTTAAAATTTGAACACTTCAAATTGAATTCACAAATTAAATTTGAACGCTTCAAATTCACTCAATATAGTAATCCAAGATTTAGGAGCTAGTAGAGGGACCTTATGGACCTACAGATCATGGGCTCCAACAATCCGAGGTTAACCAACTAAACTCTTTAACCTAATTAGTTACCATTCGTTAACTACTGGGTCACTCCATTAAAGCCCACAGTTGCACTCCCCTCACTATAGATATATTATGTCCACTCGATATAACCATGATTAGTGAGTTAACTCTTCATAGGTTGTTTGTAATAACGGCTGAGTCAATAGTACACCTTGCTTCTGGTTTGCGATCCAATCACTAAATTGAGTTCCTCTCGAGCCAATGAGAGGGTGGGGCCCCTTAATCAAGACTTAGAGTCAGCACTTAAGGGAATAACCTCTCTACTATCCCTTGCTCCTTAGACAGATGAATTCCATGTATGAAAGGCAACATTCCTTTCCTGGAATTTCGCATTTTATATCTATACAACATCTTGTCTATAAAATATTCCTGAGATAATTCTAAAATTCTGTTCTTTTAGTTCCAAACTATTTGGATCCCAAGAACATACTACGTTTCACCCAAATCTTTAATTTGGAATTGTGTAACAAGCCATCTCTTGACGTTTGCCAAAAATTCTACTTCATTTCCTACGAGTAGAATATCATAACATACAGAACTAGAAGAGCGATAGTTTTGTTAACGATTTTCTTGTAAACACCAGGTTCGTCAACATTTTGGTCAAATCCATAAGATTTGATCGTAGTGTTAAATCTTATATTCCAGGATCGAGATGCTTGTTTCAATCCATAAATGGATCGATTAAGCTTGCAAATCTTTTTTGCTTGACCCCGTTCAATAAATCCTTCTGGTTGAGACATATAGATACTCTCCTTAAGATAGCCATTTAAGAAGGCTGTCTTGACATGCATTTGCTAGATTTCATAATCATAAAATGTAGCTATGGACAAGAGTATTCTAATAGACTTCATCATAGCAACCGGAGAGAAGGTTTCTTTATACTCCACCCCATCTCTTTGGGTAAACCCTTTTGCCACAAGCCTAGCTTTGTAGGTCTATACCTTTCCAACATGGTCTCATTTTTTCTTGTAGATCCACTTATAACCGATGGTTTTTACCTCTTCTTGTTGATCTATAAGATCACAGATTGAATTGAATTATATTGACTCCATTTCAAGATCCATGGTTTAACCCACTATTCTTTATCCACATCTTCCATTGCTTATTTGAAAGTTAATGGATCCTGTAAGCCATCATTAGGTATGATGAATTGAGTTTCAGTTACACCAATGTATCGGTCAGGCTATTGCACAACCCTCCTACTATGTCGAAGCACTCTCAACTTTTGAGAATGACGTGGAATACAAGTTTCATCAACAACTTTTATTGATGGATCTACATGATCTACAACTCTTGTTGATACATTGGCCGTTTCTCTTGTCATTTCATCTATTACTAGCCTACTGTGAGGTTGGTGAATTTTGATGTGGTCTTTCTCTAGGAAAGCTGCATTTGTTGATACCAATACTTTATCTTTTTGATGATCATAAAAATAACTACCTTTAGGGTAGCCTATAAATAGGCATACTTTTGAACGACATTCTAGTTTCTTAGGATTTTGCACCGACATGTGTGTTGGGCATCCTATAACGACCTGACCCTTACATAACAAGGTACAATCGCTATGACATACATACTTAGATTTTTCTATCATGAGATGAGTTTTGGTAAAGATTTCAAAAGAACGTATCTAAAATTTTATTAATTAAGTACCAAAACTATACAAAAAGTTTATTTTACAAAACATAAGGTTCCATAAAACATTAGCGTAATGGAACAAAATACATATATGACCAAAATAGTGAATTTGATGGTTGGCCCTTTGAGCGACGTCCAGTCATCCACCTATGTTGTGTCCTTACCTACAAAGTCTGCAAAACAGGATAAGTATATAATATACTAAGTAAGTAGTTCTCACTTGATGTAATGACAAAATGCACAATTACATGCAACATATCATCAAAACATATGATTGGGGCCCAAAACAAAGACTTATCATAATATGAGGTAATCGGTTACACTTCCAACGTGAGTTCCCTTGCCCTGGTAGGAAGATGTGGACATAAGCGGAAACTAACCCTTCTAATGATTAACGGGTCATGTAGTCAGAAGGGCCAGAGCTTCATCCAACACCAACCATTAACATAGACATAAGTGGACTAGAGGGGTGCAATCATACATACCCTATTGGTCCCTAGCATAAACAAAACATAAGATGGGTCTAGAGGGATGTAACCATACATGTCATGCAAGCCTTGGAATTATAACCTATACCTAATTAAGACTTGATCTTAACATAATCATGAACAAACATAATGCTGAAGGATCTCATAACACAAAGTTCCATGAGCGCGTTCGATCGCTTCGATCTCATCGTGATCGAAATATAACATTATACATACAATACATACAATTATGCAAATAAACTCTAATTAACGGCATGTTGTGATCAACGAAATCATAAGGGAAAGAGTTCCATACCAGTTGAAGACTATCTTCAAACTTCAGAACTTCTATGCAGCGGAAACCCTCCCAGCGATCTATCAACACCAAGTGGAAACGTCGACTGCAGCAGCACGAACAACACGAACTCACGATCGCAACGGGGATGACACCACCACTGAATATCCCCGAGTATTCTCGAAGTGAAAACCCAAAGGATGGGCTTTGGTGAATTTGGTAGAGGAAGGAGGAAACTCAAATCGTGTAGGCTATAAGTAAGTGGGAGGGAAAAAGTCGCTATCGCATAGCATAAATGCTTATCGTTTAAGAGGAGCTACACGATCCTGTAGGATTTACTAAATGATCGTTTAGAAAAAGGTACACGATCGTTTAGTAAAACTGACACACTATACGATCGTTTAGAGAAGCTATGCGATCGTGTAGGAAATAGTGTGCGATTGTTTAGGCACGAGGTAGATGATCGTTTAGGCGCGAGGAGCTATCGTATAGTCTCTTGAAATGCTTAAGCTATCGTTTTCAAATCCACCAATGCACGCTTCCAAAATTCTTTGGATGACTAAACTCCAGGTGATCAAAATGAAAATCTTTTTCATTTTAATTCATCGGTTACATTAACCGACTCAGTCCACTAACCCACGTCCAAACGTGAAAATTGGCTTAATTATCATATAATTAATCAATTAATTATTAATAAATATAATCATATTATATTTTTATTCTAATTTCCTCCAAAATAATGTATCTCATACATTTGGCCAATTATATCATATATAATTAACCAGTCCAATTATATCATATATAATCGAACTTCCTCTTATCAATTTAAACATTTTAAATTAACCCAAATACTGGTTCTCGACTTTATCTAAGCTACCCAGGGGAACTAATGGACCTGTGGCTCGAAGCTCCAACGGTCCGTGAATAGCTGACTAAACTCTGTAGCCACAATATCCATCATCTGTTAACTGTCAGGCATTCCACTAAAGACCAATAGTTGAACTCTTCTCACCCCAGATATATTTCTGTGTCCATCAGATATAACCAATCATGAGTACGATGACCCTTCACAGATGCTCGTAAGTACAGCTGGGACAAATTACCGTTATGCACCTGTAGTTACATCTCACTTCTTAAGTACCACTGATTCCTCTAATGAACAATACAACATAGTCCAACTATGTGCGAACACCTCTCGGGCCAAGAGAAGGTGTGTGGCGCCACATCATTCAAGCCCCAGAATCAACCCTTAAGGGAGCCATCTATCTACTTACCCCTATGATGACCAAAATTTATATCTTTATCTTTATGGAAATAGACAATGATGAATATGAATTATACAAGCTCATGTTGCCATAAACTTGTAACAATAAAAATGGAATGTTGTCTATCTATTGCGTTGATGAATGAATGATGTGTAATACGTGCTTAAGTGATCTATGATAAAGACATTTCATGCGATACTATGTTCTAAGTATCTGTGTTGATAGTGATATGCTCGTAGTATGCAATAAAGTAGTGCGTGTCACAAGTTTTCTTGTGCTGAAAACAAGTATAATTCCAGCACAAGTTTCTCAGAGTGATCCAAGGTCGAACACGGGGATTGTTGTCGTTAAATGCGATACTTATGTGATACATGTGACCGATTTTAGTAATGAATAAAGAATTTTGGTTTGTATAGAAATGTAAATTGCATTGAAGTAAAAATCCGTTGATAAAATAAAAATGCGTTGTAAAGTAAATTCCTAAACTACTATGATACATGATATATGGTACATGATACATGATACTGTGACCGAGGATTGACTGTGAAGTTGTACAAAAGTGTCGATGAATGCGATGGCAAGTCTTATGAATGAGGCAGAAAGAGAAAGAGTACATGTTAAGTACGTAACTAAGGTTCCGCTTTCCCTTGGCGTACACCTCTCAGTGATCGGCTGCGTTCCCATATGTCTATGGTGAAACAGAGATGAACGTGATGAACGCAAGGTTGTTTTCATCTCTAGAAATACTTCTCGCTTTAGTTAACGCATTCTTCCAACCTTCTCTCGAAAGGCGGAATAACATCTTCACTTCTGCTCTCACAGGTGAAGATGTCGTCAAGCATGCTTTAGCTAAACTTAATTAATTCCTTAACACAAATTAACTCACTTGCTTAATTCTCGCTTTTTACCCTGAGGATTAAGAACACATCATGGAGAAAATGGATGATAAAAGTATGGAAAGAGACAGATAGATGATAACGATGACGATGATGACATTTAATTCTAAAATTAAGCGTTTGATGCATGTTTGTGAATGAGGGATTAAAGAAGATGAATACAGAAGATGATAGAAACAAATACGGAAAGAGTGTCAACGTCTTGACACAAATCCCAATCGAAGATTTGTGCTTGCCGGTGTATGGAAGTGGTGGAGAGGAAAGCTTCCCACTCAAGCTTGCTTTCCTGGTAGAATTAACCCTTGCACAGAGCTTCAACTTCAGGAATTGGAAGAATTCTCTACTCAGAGTTCTCTCGGATTTACTCTGTAGTCGCTTCAGACCAGCCTCTCTCTCTCCCCGTTTCAGTATATCAGTCTCAGTATATCATGTATATCATTCAGCGAATTTGAGGAAGCTATTTATAGGCGAGACCTTGGCTCTTTGAATTTGTGGTCCCCACTGTCTAATTATGGTAGTTTCTAAAATGGCGGAATGAAAAACTCCTTTCTGTTACGCAATCAATCCATCAGAAATGCACAACTAAAAGCTGTACACTTGCCAGAATCTTCTGCGAATGCGTTGCCCTTCACATCTTCGATCTATCGCCACATGCGATGTTGTTTTTTATTATCGCATGTGGTTGAAATGCGTTGATCGCTTCAGCTCTTGATCGAATTTCACATGCGCCATCATTGCATTGATCATCTCTTCGTTCTTGATTGATGGACGCATGCGATGTAGATGCGTTCTACATTTTGTCTTCGAGCCATTAACGTATGTGGTGACCTATTTTCTGCAAAACAGAGACTGAAACATTCTATTTCACCATCACAATGGTACTAGTGGGTGTGTTTACGACATTTCATAATTTTCGTATTTCTTAGCCATTTTATACTATCGACACAACTTTCCTTTCTTTTTGCCGCAATATCTGAATAAAACAGTATAAATAACTTGTATTACTAAAAGTTATCACACCCCCAAATTTAGATATATGTTTGTCCTCAAGCATATCTTCGACCAAAACAATTTCATTCAATTCTTATTCTAACTTTGCGTCGATTGGTTGCTCTGAATGCTCTACCTATACAACATTACTTAACAACGCAATTTTCTTCTATCCTTTAACAATTCATCAACATGCTCTACTTTATTCTTTTATACAACAAACCTCTACCGAAAAATTCCCTTCTTGTTTTAAGAGGAATGTATACCTCTTCTTGCAAAAACAACTAGTTGCGTCTTTATGCGATGGTCTGGTTTGCTTCATTTTATTAGAGACTATTGATCATAGTTACCCCCTTTGTTTTGGCTTTCTCCCATGGGTGTCATGAAAACATCCAACTATGGTTGTGTGCCAATCTCAACTTCAACTCTTGATTTTCAGATAAGTTTTACTTTTGCTTGTCAAAGGAGTTGTCTCTTATATTTTTATTTTTTCTCTCTCTTTTTTTTTCTTTTTCATATTGCGTCGTTATTGGAAACCCACCTTCGTTTTGGCTTGCTCCCACGGGTGTCATGCGAACATCCAACTACGAGCAGGTTCCTTTCACGACTTAACTCTTATCAGGTTGGGATTTTCTCTTGCGTTGACATTGGAGTTTTTATGATTTTTTTATAATGAACGTATTTTCTTAATGATGACCGCATTCGCTTGATTGCATCTGCTCAGACCTTCCCCACCCCCAAATTTAGAGATGCGCAAGGTCCTCATTGCGTTGTTTTGGACAGAATAGACAAAACACTTAGTCAAAATTTTGAAAAGAAGGTTTGAGCAGAGTCTTGATGTATAAAAGGTAAAGCAATGCTATTGCTATGAATTATCTAAGTGTTAGTCAGAAAGTGAAAAGTATAAGAAATATTGCTAAGGATATGCATATTACTCATCATGGCAGCGTAATTAATAACGCAAAATAGAAGATAAAGAACTTCACAATACTTGACAAAGGATGATAAGTAAAGAGGAAAACGCATACGGAGAGAATAGTTACTCAGTTGTATTAAAATTAACCAAGTATACAAAGAATTAAAAATATCGCAACACAAAATTTAAGCATGTACAAAAAAATCAAGGTATAGCTTCTATATAAAAAATAATGAAATGAATAAAATAAAAGAATGGCCGAAACGAAAAATTGTAGATTTATTAAGAAGGTGGCATACCCCCAAATTTAGAGTTGTGGCGGGGGCTCTGATGGAGGATTCTGCGGAGGAACTCGAGGAGCTTCTTCAAAGTGCAGAGGTTGCTGTAAATGCGGAGGCACCATGGGACCATGTAAATAGGCTGTTAAAAAGTTAAAGTACTCATGGTTGCACTCTGCCATTTGCCTTTGGTTCAGGTGGATCGTGAAGATATTGCATTGAATGTTGATCAGCACCTGCCGTGTCATCGCAATACTGCATTGAACCTCTATGTGGCTCTCTTGTAACTCCGTTATTCGTTGGCAGAAGAATTCTTGTTGAATTTTGGCTTGTAAAGCTGGAATTCTCTCTCTCTCAACATTCAGAAAATCTAAACTCTCTAAATCTCTTTTTCCCTCAAAATTCATTAAAAAATTGGATCCCACAATCCGTTCTAAGGCCAGAGAATTGCAGGAAAGACTGTACCGATGGTCCATGAAATGTTTGGATAAAAAACAAGGAGAGAGCAACTTTATTTTGAGCTACATTAAGGTTTGCTCTCTAAATTTTGTTTTTCTAGTTTTGAACTTGAATGTTTTATCCTTAAATTAATGAAATTAGAGTGCTTAAGTTTCTAATTGCTTTCGCTTGCATGTTTCTAATTCCATCAAATGGTATGCTCTAAGCAACACTACAACGCTCTCTAAAACCTTGCTCTCCAGTCTACAATGTAAAGGGACAACGTCGCCATGCTATGTATTATGTTATCCCGCCCCTTTTAATTTTGGCCTTTTTCATCTCCTTTCTTCACTTTCTTTGATCCATTTCTCAGTTTTGACTTCTTTATGCGTAATTTTTGTCATTTTTTACTTATTTTAACTATATTTCAATTCTCAATCATAAACTTTAAAAATCACTAGCAAACACATCAAATCTTATAAAATCACATTATAAACCATCTTAAATATAAGCCAAATAATGCGCACTTTGTGTGCGTTTCAGTCCCTCTTGTGTTCTATAAAAATTACTTGAAGTGGGGGTTGCTGAATTTGTTGGAATTAATTTTGAAAATCTGCTGAAAAGCAGGAAAAGGTTGTTGTCGAACAGCCCAGGGGTGCCCAACCCAGCTACCTAGCCAGCCCACCCAGCGTGTCTCACACCCAGCCCCACGCACGTGCTGCTCAATGCTTAGTGTCACAATCGCTCTTTCGGAAGCTTCTCTTAGCGATTGTGCGGCACTTGTTCCCGCTCACGAACAAGCCAACCAACTCGATTACGGACTGCCGATGGCACACCGAGTGCCTCTTGCAACCTCCACCCCCGTTTTAGGGAAAACGGTTTTAGAAAACGGGTTTAGAGAAAAGGTTTTCGTAAGAAGATTTGTGAGTGTGAATAAAGAAAGAAAGATTGTAGTAGACTAGAAAGCAATAAGCAACAACAACGGCTTTATAGAGTACTACTCCGGGTATGAGGAAATGATGGTTAGTCTTATCCCCATATAGTGCATTCTGAACAAAAAGCCAACTGGCGCCCTTGCATATGCAAAAGGGCGAGTGGTCACTTACAATGAAAATGTAAAGAAAGCAAGCTAACTAACTAATACAATACAGGATATGAAAGTAAGCTAGAAGGGGGTTGGATTGGGCATGCGGCCATGGGCAACAGGCCCTGGACAAGCATGACCGTTACATTCTCCCCCACTTAATTGGTTGACGTCCTCGTCAACCGACCTTGTTCAAAACCTGCAATGGCTGGAGCTGCATTCTTCAAGTCTTCGGCCCGCTCCCAACTGATCTCTTCGTCGGGGAGATCCTTCCATTTCACTAAGAACTCTGTCAGTTCTCGTCTGGGTCTTCCAATACGGCGCGTACGTTTATCCAGGATTTGTGCAACTTCTTTCTCAGCAGAACTCTTCATCGTGACCGGTGGGCGCCTTAGCATGTTTCGCTGTTCATCCTCGGGATCGGGATGATAGGGCTTCAGGATACTCACATGGATGACAGGATGAATCTTCATCCATGAGGGTAACTGAACCCTATATGAGGTTCTCCCGACCTTCTCAATTACCTCCACTGGACCTTCATATTTCCTTACTAGCCGTTGGTCTCTCTGGCCTCGGAAACGAAACTGTTCCGGTCGTAGCTTGATCAGGACCTTGTCCCCAGCTTGAAACTCAAGGGCCCTCCGCTTCTTATCAGCCCACTTCTTCATCCTCTTCGATGCTCTTTCTAGGTAGGCGCGAGCGATCTCAGAGGTTTTGCTCCACTCTTTAGTGAAGTTATGTGCCTGAGGACTTTTGCCTGCATAAGGGTGGTCCACCAAGTGTGGCATGAGTGGCTGTCTGTCGCACACCACTTCGAAGGGCGTTTTTCCGGTCGCGGAACTCTGTTGGCTATTGAAGCTGAACTGAGCCACATCTAACAACTGGACCCAGTTCTTCTGCCTAGCGTCGATAAAGTGACGCAGATATTCCTCGAGCATACTGTTGAAGCGTTCCGTCTGACCGTCAGTTTGAGGATGATAGCTAGAGGAGATATTCAGTGATGATCCCAATATTCTGAACAATTCTGTCCAGAATGTCCCAGTGAATCTTCCGTCCCGATCGCTAACAATGCTCATGGGGACACCCCATAATTTCACGATGTGTTTGAAGAATAGCTGAGCAGTCATCACGGCTGTGCACATTTTCGGCGTTGGGACGAACGTGGCATATTTCGAGAACCGGTCGATGATAACAAGGATCGATTTAAACTCTCCCACCTTGGGCAAATGGGTGATGAAGTCGAGAGACACACTCTCCCACGGTCTAGAGGGCACAAGTAGAGGTTCCAGCAGACCCGCTAATTTCGCCCTTTCAACCTTATCTTGTTGGCAGACAAGGCAAGTCTTGGTAAATTGCATGACATCGTCTCGAAGACTTGGCCAATAGTAGCCTTGCTTCAAAAGGGCATAAGTCCTCTGCCAACCATTATGTCCTGCCCACGATGTGTCGTGACACTCCTTCATCAGCGACCTTCGTAACTCCCCGGATCTGGGGATGTAGAGGCGATTGCCTTCGGTGTATAGTAGATCATCTTCCACCCAGAGCTGGCGTGTCTTCCCCTCTCTGGTCAACTGTAAGATGGCTTGCGCCGCTGTGTCATTTGTCAAGTGAGTTTTGACAGTTTCTCGTACTGTTGCACTCAACGTACTTGCTTTTAGGCGGGCGAACATGCACAGGGCCGCATGTTCGCTCTTTCGGCTAAGAGCATCAGCCGCTTGGTTGCTTTTCCCCAGTCTATGTTCGAATTGGAAGTCGAACTCCGCTAGACATTCCTGCCACCGTGCCTGTTTCGACGACAACTTCGGTTGGTTGAAGAAGTGACAAATGGAGTTGTTGTCGGTCTTGACCACGAACTTGGCCCCCAAGAGATACTGTCTCCAGGCCCTCAAGCAGTGAACTACTGCTAACATCTCTTTCTCGTAGGCGGCATACCTCCGTTCGGCATCATTTAGTTTTCTACTCTCATACGCGATGGGGTGTCTGTCTTGGAGGAGAACACCGCCCAACGCGAAGTCAGAAGCATCAGTCTCTACTTCAAATGGCTTGGTCACGTTGGCAATTTCGAGGACCGGCCCCTCAATCATCACTTTCTTCAAGCCCTCAAAGGTGGCTTGACATTCAGGAGTCCAGCTCCATTGGCTATCCTTCTTCAATAGTTCAGTTAATGGCCCTGTTCTTCTCGAGAATCCTTCTACAAACCGCCTATAGTAGTTGGCTAGTCTGAGGAAGGATCGTAGTTCGGTCACGGATGATGGTACCCTCCAGTCTCTAATTGCGACCACCTTGCCCTCTTCCATACCAATCCGACCACACTTAATCACGTGGCCGAGGAAATTTATGCGCTCTTGGGCAAAGGAGCACTTCTCTCTCTTTACATACAACTGATTTCTCCTCAGCTTTTCAAAGACTAGTTAGAGGTGATGCCGATGGTCCTCCAGCGAGGCACTATAGACCACAAGGTCATCAAAATACACTACGAAGAATTTGTCGAGGTATTCGTGAAACACTTGGTTCAATAGGGTACAGAACGTTGCTGGAGCATTGGTGAGGCCAAAGGGCATCACGAGGAATTCGAAGGCTCCATATCTCGTGACACAGGTCGTCTTAGGTTCGTCTTCTTCAGCAATTCGAACCTGATAATATCCAGACCGTAGGTCCAGCTTCGAGAAATACTTAGCACCGTGAAGTTGATCAAATAAGTCAGTGATGATAGGAAGGGGATATTTGTTGTGGACTGTGAGCTTATTCAAGGCTCGATAGTCGATGCACAACCGGAGGCTCCCATCCTTCTTCTTCTGGAACAGTACTGGGGCTCCATAAGGAGCCTTTGCCGGTCTAATAAATCCTGCCTCTAACAACTCGTCTAACTGTTTCCGAAGCTCAGCCAATTCTGGCGGGGCCATCCGATATGCATTCTTGGCAGGCGGCTTTGCCCCTGGCAACAACCCAATCTCATGGTCAATCCCCATTCGTGGGGGTAAGGACTTGGGCAGGCTTTTCGGCATGACGTCCCGATACTCTTCCAAGACAAATAGAACGTCTTGGGGGATCTCCTCTTCAGTGGACTCAACTGATTCTATCGGGATGGCTATGAATGTGGGTTCGTCGTGGGCCAGGCCCCTCTTCAATTGGAGGGCTGAAATCATTCTCACCCCATTTGGCTGCTTGATACTGGCTTGGACTACGGTCGGTGTAGATCCGGTAATGACTAAGCATTTGGCGAGGGGCATTGGTATGACTTTATGTTCAAGCAGAAATTCCATCCCCAGTACCACGTCGAAATCATCCATCTTGACAATTACGAAGTCAACGAAGCCCTTCCAGTCTCCTAACTTCACCGGAGTTCTCTTCGCTATCCCCGTAATTGGTAGGGCTGCGGAATTCACAGCTTTCATCTTCTCTGCATCTCTTTCCCAATTCAAGTTCAGGCGGCGAGCTTCCCTTTCAGCCATGAAGTTATGGGTAGCCCCAGAGTCAACCATAGTGGTTTTGGCCAATCTTTGGTTGACCCAAGCGTCCACATACATGAGACCTTTCTCTAGTGGCTCCGTCGCCTTTCCCATATTCTTCTGAAGTGCAGATAGGAATTTCAATGCCCCCATCCTGGGATTCTCAATTTCTGCCGCTGGCTCGGTTACCGTCTCTTCCAGTTCAGCCTTGTCTTCGGAGGTAGAGGCCAATGTGGCTTGAAAAGCATTGAACGCAGTTCGATTTGGACATTCGCCCGCCCTGTGTGGCCCTCTACATATGAAACAAGATAGGGGGCGATTGTAATTGTTATGCTGTTGTGGCGGCCCCCGCCAGTTGTTTCCTGATCTCGGTTGGGATGATTTACGGTCCCCCCCTGTGTTCTTGTCTCCTCCCCCAGGTCTGGGAGGACTGGAACGTCTGTTTCTGTTTCCTCCATTGGAGGAAGTTGATTGTTTCCTCACATCTTGTGAGTCAGTGCTAAGGTCATACAGCCGTTCAGCTGCCGCATAGGCAGAGGGGAGATCCTGTACTCTCTGTTCATATAGTTTTGATTTTGCCCACGGTTTCAGCCCTTCCACAAAGCAAAAGACCTTGTCTTTTTGAGACATATCTCGTATGTCCAACATGAGTCCTGCAAACTGTTTTACATAGTCCCTGATGTTACCTGTTTGCTTTAGCTCTCGGAGTTTTCGTCGAGCCAAGATCTCGACATTTTCAGGGAAGAATTGCGAACGAAGTTCTTGTTTCAATCTATCCCAAGTATCAATAGTGCAACGCCCTTCCTGTATGTCTGTAAATCGTGATCTCCACCACAATTTCGCATCTTCAACTAGATGCATCATTGCTATTGTGACTTTCGACTCTTCAGTCACTGTGTTCGTCGCCTTGAAGTATTGCTCAAGGTCGAAGATAAAATTTTCCAGGGCTTTCGCTTCTCGCACCCCACAGAAGGGTTTCGGTTCTGGGATTTTTATTCGGCTCACTGCCATTGCTCCCCCAGGTGGGGCTTGGTTCCCTACCGCTCGGATGGTGAGATTCACCCTAGCACTCACATCCGCTATCTCGGCTCTGACGACATCCAGGGCCGATCGAAAGTCTTCAGATAAATCGGTTACCATCTGAAGTATTGCTTTTTGGGAGCTGTCCAGCTCTTCGACACGCTCCTCTATGTGGGCAACAGAGCCCGAGGAGCTATCGCCTCGTTCAAAGCTGCCGGACCGTACTGTCTTGGTCTCGAGGGTCTCTACCCTCATCATCAATTCTCTGACGGGTAATCCGTCTAGGCGGCCTACCACCGCATCAATTCCATCGGCTTTCTCGGCAACTTCTTGTAGCCGAGTCTCAAGGAAACGAACATTATCTGGGACCTCTCTCAGGTAGAGCATTTGTTCTTCCATCTCTACCAATCTGTCCACATGGGACTTGTTCAGGTTCTTCGTCGCCGACATGATCACTGATCTTCCCTCTATAAGCCAACTTGGCTCTGATACCAACTGTCACAATCGCTCTTTCGGAAGCTTCTCTTAGCGATTGTGCGGCACTTGTTCCCGCTCACGAACAAGCCAGCCAACTCGATTACGGACTGCCGATGGCACACCGAGTGCCTCTTGCAACCTCCACCCCCGTTTTAGGGAAAACGGTTTTAGAAAACGGGTTTGGAGAAAAGGTTTTCGTAAGAAGATTTGTGAGTGTGAATAAAGAAAGAAAGATTGTAGTAGACTAGAAAGCAATAAGCAACAACAACGGCTTTATAGAGTACTACTCCGGGTATGAGGAAATGATGGTTAGTCTTATCCCCATATAGTGCATTCTGAACAAAAAGCCAACTGGCGCCCTTGCATATGCAAAAGGGCGAGTGGTCACTTACAATGAAAATGTAAAGAAAGCAAGCTAACTAAACTAATACAATATAGAATATGAAAGTAAGCTAGAAGGGGGTTGGATTGGGCATGCGGCCATGGGCAACAGGCAAGCATGACCGTTACACTTAGCACCCATCTGCACCGCCCGTGCACGTGTCCCATATCCATCTGCTGCCGACACTGCACACCCTCACCCCCAAACGCATGCCCACACTCGGCCCAACATGCCTACGCCCATTTGCTACCTATTTGCAAAGCCCAAAACCGTTTTGGAGTTAGCAACTGATTTTTGGGGCCTAATTGATATTTTCTTGGATTTTTAGCCCTAAATTGATAATTTTGGATTTAAGGGCGATTTTAGGTAATTTTGGAATAATTAAGGAATTATTTTGCAAAAACCCTAAATTTGGAAAAATTAGGGCTAAAAGGGACATTAAGGTGGAATTGGTTATCCTTAGGAAATATTTAAGCGAAATGTGAGTTTGTGGTCGATTACGGAATAAACAATTGGTTACAAGCCTAATTTCAGGTTAAGTTATAATCGGTGGAACTAGTGATCTGAGGAGAAGTTGGTTATATAACGATTTGTTTATTAAACTGCTAGAATTAGATAAATATGATTTATCTCTAGTTTGCAAGGAAGGTTTCTTATGTCGGATTTTCTATATAATTTCTATGGAAATAATTTGTTGGATTGGAATCTTTAGATTTGGTTTCATTATATTGAAAACTCATATTGTACTGTGGTTGATGGAAATGGATTTCAAATCACTATATTATGTACCCAAGTAATTTCAATGTGCCTCGCGTACGTCTGACGGAAAATGTCAACATGTGCACATGAGACGAGAATTATTTATGTTGCGTATCTCAATACCAACGGGATAATGGGTAGGTTTGGTGCGATTTTCCTAGACTGGATGGGTTTTACATGGATTTTATCTCTTATATGTTTAAGGGAACTTGTGATCATGTCATTTTACTATTATATATACTTCCAAGGTTCCTTGGCTATGACCATGTTTAAAATATATTTCATTTTTTGATGCCATGCCAATATTCATGAGAACATGTTTTATAAATGTCTAAAGGTAATCTACTTTCTTATTAAAATTCCACTCCCTGGACTTCCCAGCTTATGTTTTCCAATGTTTTTATCCCCCTTCTAAGTAGCGAAAGAGTTCTAGACCTTCCAATGTCATTGTTGTATATATATATATATTTGAAAAGCTAACCTAAAATAAAAACCAATTAAAACAAAAATAAGCCCATACTCATAGTTAACCTCACTAACTTGTTCTTGTTGTGGCAGAAGATAAACGTCATCATCCGAATCGGTCCATACATATTCCATCACAAGGTCAAGCTTAGTGCCACAGACGCGTGATGGCTCTAAATGATTTCCTGCGCGCTTAGAAAATTCACTAGTATGTTCACACTTTAAATAATCCAACGCCTTACCTTGCTAAGAAATTTGAGGGACCATTGGTTCTGCAGGAACATCTATGCTCATATCTCCACTGCTCACCTTGGCATCCTCAGAGGGTGATTCACAAGACTCCTCCAGTTTCCTAACTGATTCAGCAATTTGAGCGATCTGGTAACTCAAATTCTGAATTTCAGCTCTGACCTCACGTTCAAAATAGAGGTCATTCGGTTGGAAATTGAGGGGTTCTTGATAATAGTAGGGGCGTTCCTACACAAACTCACCAGAGTGATTAGAAAGTTCCCTAACTATATCCTCTAAAGAAAGACCTGTGTGGGTATACATGGCATTGGCAACGCTGCTTGGCCAACTAACTCCCAAGGAGGATGACATCCGCACTTAGTGTCGTACAGATTCTGAACCTTCATATTAGTCAAATAATAGAGGTTAGTTCAGAAATTGATCTCTAAGGCCATGAATCTTTCTTACCTCTGGTAATTCCCATTGTTCCACATATGGAAGACCATACTTATTGATATTTCCTACCATAAAAGAACAAATAGAAACACAAAAGGAAAAAAAATATATATATTTTTTAAAGTTTAACAGTCAACTCTAACTAAAAGATATTAATCGGCTTGTTTCCCCGGCAACGACGCCATTTTTTTGTTCGGACTCGGTTCGGTGTCGTTTTAATTCCCAAAAAGGACCGCGAGGAATTTTTTTTTTAATCATTAAATTACTCCTATTACTTCTAAAACGTAGCAACAGTGATAAGTGCGAGGTCGAACCATAAAGAAGCGAAGAATTAATTTATTTTTGTGTTAGATTTGACTACAGGAAAAATAGTAAAAATGGGGTTTTGGTTTCGATTTAGGAAGATGCAAGAAAACTAAATTGCAAGGGACATATCAAATGGTTATATGTCAAATAACTAATATTCGAATTATTCATGCATAGCTACTTAATTTGATAAGAACTAATCAATATCTACAAAGGCCTAAAATCAATTAGTCCAAACCAAATCGAGCGTCCTAATCCGTATCTGAGGTTGGAAAAACCATGCCCTAACTAGCCTACATGCTTCTTGATGAAATTAGGTCATTAGAAGCCATAAAGAACTAGAAACACATGCATGAGAATCAAGGATTCAACTATATTGATTAAGTGTCAAGAAAGCCATGTTCAAATAATCAAAATATTTCTTTAAATCTAGATTAAATGTACGATGAAAAAATTCAAGGTCAGCCTCTAATATGTGCTACAGAGGTAAATTCAAAGCATGGACGATTACAAGGATACGTGCGAGCCTGAATTTAACTAGCAAAGACATGCAATCGTGATAGGGTCATTAGACCAACACACAAAAGCAAATCTAAATAATGCGAGATTAAAGAAAAACATAATTCTTAACTGAAGCACAAAATTGAACATATAACTCATTAAATTACAAAGAACACTTAGTCCAAGAACTAATCGAAAATTACCTCATTGATTCATAGACAAAGCAATCGGATATAATCCAATACAACTCCATAATCTAGAAAAGTAAATCTATTTTATGATACCGAAAACATAGAGGAAAAAAGAGAAATCAAGCCCTCTCATCGGCCTCCATGAAGAATTTCAGCGTTTTTAGAGTCTTTCTCAATACAATTCAACATATTTTTTACCTAGCAAAATGAGACATTTATACAAAATTTTAGGGCAATGTTGCAATGCTATGGTTGAGCGTTGCAATGCTCACCGCGCATGTGCTTCTCCTTCGTCCGTTAAATGTCGTACCATCGCAACGCTCTAAAGGAGTGTTGCAACGCTATGCTACTATCTTACAGTGTTGGGCTTGACCATTGCGCGACGTTGTGACACTGATGCTGGGGGTATTTTAGTCATTTCCATTGCACGACGTTGTGACACTGATGCTGGGGGTATTTTAGTCATTTCACGTCCTTTGAAGCTTGGATATTGCAAATCGCTCCAAATTAGCCTCGATCCTCTTGGTTGCTCGTTACCTACAAAATAGAGAAATAAACACATAAAATCCACTAACGAGTTTGAATTAAGTTAAGAATAATGACTAGCACATGCATGGGGATAGACGTCGTTAAATGACTAACAAAGGGCCGCCTAAAGCAAACCAGTAGGTGCAACATACGAATCTCACGGTCCAAACTAACGAAAGAGACTGCAGGATATGTTGACACATATCCTTCATCCACTTACTATGAAATACTTCCCTCATTCACCTTGTTATTAACTCATAAAAAACACTTTTCGTATGGAGGTCACTCCCAGGGTGACACAAAGCATCATATGAATCTCATGGTGTGAACTATGTGGAGACATGGCAGTTGAATATTTTTATCATATATTTGATTTATGTTCGAACGACTTCCCCTTATTCACTGAAATCCAAATTTATGCAAATACTTTCCGTATAGAGGTCCAAGGTGAACTCTTAGGGACGTGAGAGAAAAAAATAACGTATCGTATATGTTATTAATCTTTCACTGAAGTGTCTTATTAACTTTATCATATATAAGTTATTAAATTCCTATTGAAATGTTCTATTAATTTCGGTAAATTTATAATTAGGTTCTTTTTGGGTAAATTTATACTTAGGTTCTTTTCAGCTAATTAAAAAAACCCTAAGTCTATATGATTTATCCAAGTATAACACTTATAATTGGATTTTAACCTACAATGTCTAGGTGATAAATCGTTTTATTACCTCATACTATTCACATACGCTTATAAAATCGATTAACAACACTCAATTCTTCGGCCATAATCTCCAGGTAGGAGGTATTCTGTAGACCATCAACTTAAGAACCCCCAGCCTTAGACAGGATTATATACAAGTTGAGTTTGTAACTGTGATTTATAAGATAGCGACCTATTTTAGCTATTAAAATAAGTGTTTAACTTACATGAACATGCAGTTATTCTTTGTTATGGATTTTAAATGTCCAACCCAATTTTATAACAGCTTAAAAAATTTTAGACATGCTAAACATCCACAACATACATCAAAGGCATTCAAATTTAATATAATAGTTATATTAAATAACATAAACCCTGAACATGCATTATACGTTGTAACAAATTATAATATATACATAATGCATGTAACATGCTTCCTATGGTAGGATTTTAAATCTACATGGCATACTGTATGCACATACAAGATTTATTTATAACATACATTACATGAATAAATATATAAACACATACTGATATGGTTTTAGTTTTGGCATAAACAAGCAACAAAGGCCTAAGTATTACATAAATAGCAAGAAACAGCTCCAAATCGCTTCTGGACCGCTCGAGCCGCTCCAAACCGGACCCAAACAACTTGAACCAGATGTGAACCACCTGAACCGAACCAATCAAAACCCTTTCGAAGGTGAACCGGGTCAAGTTTGAAGAAAATCGGTCAAACCGGTCAATCCTCGACGGTCCTTCCTTAGTCAACGGATTAAACTCGTCAAACCGTTTCAAAAATCTCGCTTAAACTCAATCTCTCCCTCCACCTTGATTCAAAATCTTGTTCGAACTTGATCTCTCGCTCGAAATTCCATTAGAATTTCGCTCAAACTAGAAATCTTGCTCAAACTTGATTCAAAATCTCGCTTGAACTTGAAATCTCGCTCGAAAATTCCATCAGAATCTCGCTTGAAACTTTGAAATTTGGCTGCTTGTACATGAAATCTTGCTAGAATTGTGAAAATCTCGCTTGAAAACATCTTGCTCTCACTCGAATGCTTGAAATCTCGCTCTCGCTTGAAATCTCTGACGAGATTTGAGCAAAAGCTGAAGAACTGGTTCCTTCTACTCAACCTTCTTTACTTGTTTCTTCAATTACAACTTAATTTCAACTCTAATGACTCCAAAAAAAATTGCAGACTCTTGAGCACACATATAAGTTAATCAAAAAAGGGCTGATTACAAATTTAATCAAGGAATCAAAGAGAAATTAAATGCCAAAACTCAGAAAATCATATCAGTTTACCATTTTCAGAAAATCATATCAGTTTACCATTTTCATATATCTCATGATAAAACACCCACCACACCAAAATTAAACCAAATTGAATGCTTAAATTATGCTCTGATACCAATTGAAGTAGTATATCAGCATGCAGCGGAAGCAACAAGGATCAATAAGCATTCTAATTCATTAATTTTGGCAATAAATAAAGTATGCACATACAATAATAAGAGGGTTTCATATCACACCTTTGTAAAACCTTTTTAATCTCGAATTCAGCTGTAAATCTTCTCCAATTCGTCTTGTGAACCACCTCAAGATCTTCCCTACTATTCTCTTGGAGTGAGTTGTGGGACTCAAAATAAGTTTGAATGAAAGAAATTTGGAGAAGAATACCACTGATGCAACTTGAAGAACACTTCTTCAACCTTACAAGTTTTCAACAAAACTTCAGCAAGTTCTAATAGTTTGCATGCCCAATTTCCACTTCCATCTTCTCTATTGATTGTAGGACATTCATGCAAAGAAGAAGGCTACATGAGATGCAGCTCATGATTGGTGAATTGAAGCAAGAGCAAGTGGGTTTTGAGTGAGCTGCTTGGTGGAGAAATCCCATATTTCTATTTTCTTGTGTTTTTTCCAATTTTGATAAAATGATTTCTAAAATCAATTTTATTTTTAAAAACTGAAAACATTTATTAATTTTACAAAGTTAATTTCATAAATTAATTTTATAATAAAATTAATAATAAATAATTAATTAAACAATTTAATTAATTCTAATTAATTTTGTATCAAATATTAAATTAATTTTACACAAATTCTACCTTCATGAATCCCTATTCATGAATTTAATATTTAAATCATATTTAATTATTAATTCTCCAATTCCGTTTAATTATAATTTGAACATTTCAAATTAACTTATCACGCTCCTCTAAAGTTAATCCATTTATGAGCTAGTAGGGGGACCTCGCGGACCTACAGATCATGGACTCCAATCATCCGAGATTAATTGGCTAAACTTTTTACACCGAATTAATCCCCATTCCTTAACTAATGGGTCACTCCACTAAAGCCCATAGTTGCGCTCCCCCTCACTGTAGATATGTTATGTCCACATGATTTAACCATATTTAGTAAGTCAACCCTTCACAGGTTGTTCGTAATAACAACTGGGTCAAATGTCTATTTTACCCCTGAGATTACGTCTTATTCCATAAGTTTCTACTGATTCTCTAATGAACAATTGGTTTATGATCCAGTCACTAAACCAGATTCCTCTCGGCTCAATGAGAGAGTGGGGTCCCTTGTTCAAGACCTGGATTCAGTACTTAAGAGGACAACCTTTCTCCTATCCTTAAATCGGGTTGGCTTCCCCAGTAACAATGCCATTTTTTACAGAGCCTGAAACTTACGTCGTTAATAAGCTTCAAACTTGATCAAAAGAAAATTTGTATATACCGAAATACTCCTATTACTACTTCAACGTAGAAATAGTGGTAAGTCCGAGTCGATCCGAAGGGAAGTATGATTTGTTTCGTTAAGGTAATTTCTTAACTAGAGTGATAAATGGGGGGTTTCGTGTGGAAGAGATATATGCGTGAAATTAAAAATAAAAAGGTAAATGTAATCTAGAATAGGAGACAATCTAATTTCTAGGGCAAGAGAGAGTTTCCTATGCAATTTCTTTCATTAGGCATCAATTAATTACACTGAATCTCTCAACCCCTCAACCTATTAGAAAATCTAATAGCTCAATTAGCCAAATTCGATATTAAACCAAATTAGCCCTAATTCAAGTTAAAACACTTCCTTCTTAGCGACATACAAGTTAAAATTGAATTGAATTACGAAATGGTTCAATTGTTGAGACATACTACAAGTCGAAAAAGTCATATCTTATAGCATGGTTTATTTAGAAAAGATTATATTAGGGCATATGTGCATTTGGTCAGAAAAAGTCTAGACTTAACACATGCGATCCTAATATGCACAGCTAAATCAATCGATATTGTGTAAGCTATGATGATTTTTGAACAAGAATTTCAATAAACTAATTTGTCAAATCAATTTATAAAAAATCCTTTGAGATTCAATCAAATCATCCCAAAGAGTTCACAACAGTTCAATTAAATTAATTAGAAAACATTCAAAAAAAATAAACATAGGGCTCTTGCTCAAAAGAAATTAGATAGGAGTTACCTCTAATTCATATATAAATCTGAGATAGCATCCAATCCGTCGATTACAACCCAAAATAAAAATAAAAACTAACCTAAAGATACTAAAATCTGAAGGGAAAAAGAGAAGATTGAAGTTTATCTTTAGCCTCTATCAGTTTAGCCTCCAAAAGTTAGCATATTTTGACCTAAAACAAAAGAGGAATATTTATACAAAATCAGGAAAGCATCGCAACACAAGAAATAGCGTTGCAATGTTGAAGCGGCTAAAGGGGGGAGAGGCCATGACTTCTTCCTTATCCTTTATGTTTTCAGTATCCTTAGGTTAATTTTTGTTTTATTTTCGGATTATGGACGTGCGTTAGAACGTATCTCGTTGGTTTGTCTATGAATCGAAGAGGTAATCCTTTCATTTAGTTCTTGGATCGAGCATTCTTGTAATTTGATAAGTTTTCTGTTAAACTTTGTGCTTTAAGTTAGAATTTTGTTTTTCTTGAAATCTTGCATCATTTAGATTTGTTTTTGTGTGTTGGATTGACGCCCCTATCATACTCTTTTTTAGAGCTATCAACTATAGACCATTTAGGCTATCACCTAAACATAATCTACTTGTATGTCTCCACATACATGTTTAAGTTTCATAAAATAACCTTGGACCTTAGTTTATTGGATTGAATTAATGTAGTCTAAATGTTAATAAGATACTTTTTATTTTATTAGATATGTAATTTGTCTTTACAGACCATAGGATACATGAGATTTAGGACATAAATTCGAACACGCTCAACATGATATATAAATGATCCTACTAGAGTTTTAGTTCAAGTGGGAGTTTGTTGGTTTTCATGTCCTAAAAAATCGTGGTTTGTAAACAATGAACATATTCTTTTTTTGCAATAAAGTTGTTATTGAGGTATATTCAGTAAAGATGTTATTGAATATGTGAATTGCATTTAAAAACCCTAAATCCAATAAACTGAGAATCTTTGGCTATGATAAGAATAGTTTAACTATATGTGGAGACATAAAAGTGGATCAAGTTGGAGTAAATAGATAAACGGTATACAGTATAAGGATTAGGTCAGGTAGCTCATCCTTTGGACACTATGAAAGTGAAACGACTTTGTTTTTTATACAAACGATGTGATCCTAAACCATTCATGTAAAGACATGTGAGTAGAAGCATCCTATGCAATGAGTTTGCATAAGATTGGACCGTAAAATAATCACTTTTACTTTATAACGTTGTTATTGTTAAGAGTGACTATTTCAATACGATGACCTAGGTAACTCGATCTTCATCCTGAGCTAACTATGAACTCCTGTTTATTCAAGATTATTCTTTAATCTGCATAGGTGAGAGTGGCCCGAATTCACCAGCTCATAAGTCCCCATTTTAGGGATAAGAACCTAAACCCTACTAAACCCTAAACCCTAAACCTTATACCTTAAGCCCTAAGTGTTAACTCCAGATTTTGAACAAGGGGCCTCACCCTCTCATTCGCCTGAGAGGGACTCAATTTTGTGGTTGGACCACAAACCAATTATTTATTAAAGGATCAGTGGGACTTAAGTAACAAGATGTAGTTACAGGGGTAAAAGAGTAATTTTGACCCAGTTGTAATTTCAAACAACCTGTGAAGGGTCACTAATAATGGTTATATCGAGTGAGCAAAAATATATCTATAGTGAGGATAGTGTAGCTATTGGGCTATAATGGACTGTCCTAGTAGTTAACGAATGTTGGTTAACTAGGTTAAAAAGTTTAACCAGTTAATCTCAGATCGTTGCAGCTCATGATTTGTAAGAAGGTCTCTTTGCTAGCTCATATTGGACTAAACTTTAGAATAGTGCAATGAGAAAATTTCAATTGTTCAAATTTGGCTTAGGAAATAACCGTTAATTATATTTGATATACTTAATGTCTTGGAGAATTGAAAATATTTAAATATGATTTATATTTTACACATGAATAGGGATTCATGTTTGGGATTGTTGTTATTAATTTAATATTTGATATTAAATTAATATTATTAATTAAATTCTTTAATTAATTATTAAAATTAATTTTATAATTTAATATTTGATATTAAATTTTAATTAGTTAAATTATTTAATTAATTATTTAAAGTTAATTTTATTTCAAATCAATTAATTGAATTGATTTTATGAAAAATTCAATTAATATTAAATTTTAGAAATTCAATATTAATTAAATTTTAGATTGTGGATTTTCCCACATTTGGTTTTCAACAACACCTCATATCTTACTATAACTTGTTCAAATTGTTGCTTAATTTGTTGTCAATCAGTGGTAAATTGATATTGCATGATTTCTTCTTTAAATAGAAAAATAATTGGCTGAGAATGGGTTAAGAATTTTGGTTAGTGAAACTGGAATTCTATCTCAACATTCAAAAAACTCCAAACTCTCTAAATCTCTTTTCCCCTCAAAATTCATTATAAAATTGGATACCACAATCCGTTCTAAGGTCAGAGAATAGTGGGAAAGACTTTAGCGATAGTCTACAAAGTGTTCGTGATCAAAAATAAGGAGAGAGCAACTTTAATTTTAAGTTACATTAAGGTTTCCTCTTTAAATTTTGTTTTTCTAGTTTTGAACTTGAATGCTTTATCCTTCAATTATTGAAATTAGACTGCTTAAGTTTCTAATTGCTTCCGTTTGCATGTTTCTAATTCCATCAAATGGTACGCTCTAAGCAACGCTACAACGCTCTTTAAAACCTTGCTTTCCAGTCTACAACATAAAGGGACAACGTCGCGACGCTATGCATTATGTTGTCCTGTCTCTTTGAATTTTGGCCTTTTCATCTCCTTTCTTCACTCTCTTTGATCCATTGCTTAGTTTTGACTTCTTTAAGCTGTCCTTTTTTACTCATTTTAACTATATTTCAATTCTCAATCATAAACTTTAAAAATCACTAGCGAACACATCAAATCTCATAAAATCACATGAAAAACCACTCTAAATATAAGGCAAATGATGTGAATTTTGTGTGCATTCCAGCCCTCTTGAGTTCTATAAAAATTATTTGAAGTGGCGGTTGTTGAATTTTTTTTTAATTAATTTTGAAAATCTGCTGAAAAGTAGGGAGAGATTGTTGTCGAACAGCCCAAGGGTGCCCAACCTAGCCTCCTAGCCAGCCCACCCTGTGCATCTACGCTCGCCCTTGCATGTACACATCCCGCGTGCCATCTAACACGTCTCATGCCCAGACCCACGCACACGCCCCTCAATGCTTAGTGTCACAATCTAACTTTGAGATAATAGATTGTGACCCCAGTACAGACAGTGCAGTGGTGACATACGAGTGTCGATACATCTGGCAAAGACAGAGGGCCAAGAGGAGTGCGTGATGCGACCAAGGAGGACGGTGCATCATCCAACACACCAACATAAGTGGGCAACCATGCCATGTTGAACATCAAGCAGAAAGACAAGCAACCGTGTCATCGGTGGTGTCAGTGACAAGCTCTGTGGGGGTCAGATGGGGCCCGGGCCGTGACCTCGAAAGGTGGGGTTCCGTCGTGAGTTTGGACAAGCGGCTCTAGATTTAGATGCATATTCATAAGATATGCAAGCGCATCGAATTTCAAGTCAATCGGAGTTCAAACGAGTACTCTATGTTGGTGAGTGAAAGTTTGCCACATTTGATATGCATCGGTGGGAAAGAGGAAAATGTTCAGAATGCACTATAGGGGGAGGCATGGTGTCAGCTCTCCACCATCCCCAGGCCCTGTGGCCTAAGTGAGCTACCCCATGGTACATGCGTGTGTCATGGCGTGGGCGAGTGTTACAAGACAAGTGTCTTGGGCGTCTTCCATCGAGAATGGGATCTCATGGACATTGTGGGACGACATGGGTGTGCCAGCATTGTGCCTCTTCCCATCGGCCAGAGGTTCGATGTAGCACCCGGTATGCCGTTTTGATTAGACAATGGCTCGGAAGGGCCTAAGTCTCAATTATGTCCGAATGGATGGATATCCGGGAAGTCTCGAGTTGGATTGTTGCCCATGGGTCAGTTGATGATGGTTCTCGATAAGCATGCCCAAGTAGGAGAGAGAAAGCTGATGATATCCCGACACTTGGGATGGCATCCTAAAGCATCAATGGGACTCGATAGTTCCCAGTTAGCCCGATACTTGCTCGAGTGGTCTCGGTAAGCAGTGTATGGTCCGATGGAGCCTGTAAGCAAGTAGAAGTGTGGGGGACGTGTTGTTGGGAGCCAAGATTACGAAGAGTGATGCGACGTTACATTGTGATGACCTTAGCCTCATATATGGGCAAGGTCGAGCCTCAGGACTTGTCCTAGAGTAGAGGCAAGACGACTAGAGTCGCACATGAGGGAAAATACATGTACGGACGACATGTATGCCTGAATGAAGTTCAGTTCCGATTGAGGATGGAATAAAATCGCCTAAGGTCCGATGAAGCTTCAAAGAGCCGAGCAAAAATTGAATTGGGACTTGAGCATCCCTTAAGGCTGACCATAATCATGGGTGAATCATGGTGTCGCACGGTTGGAGAAGAATGACCGTGACATTTGGTATCAGAGCCACTCTTTTTTAGTGGAGTTGGACAAGACAGAGAGAAAGAGAAGAAGCTGCATCAAGAGCAAGAGGAGCATCTTTGCAACATCGCCACATGAGGTGGTCGGTGAGTTGGCTGAAGTGTAGTGCCAACGAAAGATGGGGTTGTGTTTTGTTTTCCGAATTCGCTAAGGTGTGAGTAGATTCCACGATGTGTGATGTTCCGTGGTAGGCTTGCGAGCCTCACCCCGAGGGGTGCATCTTGATGTTTACTTGAAGATATGTTATGGCTGTGATTACAGCCGAGTTGTATGGGATGAAAAGATATCCCTTGTTAGCAGAGGCGAGAGGATGCCGAAGCTTTTTCCATGCGTATGTTGCGAGTCTCGGAGGCCAAGTCCTAAAGTGGGCACGAGGAGGCTCATGGGTGGGATCTCTCATACATTGTGGCACTTTCCATACTTAGTCTGATGCACATCATTTTCAGTGGGTTCGTTATACAGCCAACCCAAGATCGGATCGTCATCGGGACGATGCTGAGTGTAAGTGGGGGAGAGTGTTGCAATCCAACGAGATTGAAAGTGGATTGCACCTTCAAGTTTGTCATTGAGGACGATGATAGTTTAAGTGGAGAAGGATGTCACAATCTAACTTTGAGATAGTAGATTATGACCCCACTTGTGCAGATAGTGCAGTGGCGACATATGAGTGTCGACACATCTGGCAAAGACAGAGGGCCAAGAGAAGTGTCGTGATGCGATCAAGGAGGACAGTGCATCATCCAACACACCAACATAAGTGAGCAAGCATGCCATGTTGAACGTTAAGTAGAAAGACAAGTAATCGTGTCATTGATGGTGTTAGTGACAAGCTTCGTAGCGGCCAGATGGGGCCCCGAGCCGTGACCACGAAAGGTGGGGTTCTGTCGCGAGTTTGGACGAGCGGCTCTAGAGTTAGATTCATATTCATAAGATATACAAGCGCGTCGAATTTCATGTCAATCGGAGTTCAGACGAGTACTCTACGTTGGTGAGTGACTATTTCGCCACATTTGATATGCATGTGTGGCAAAGAGGAAAATGTTCAGAATGCACTATAGGGGGAGGCATGGTGTCAGCTCTCCACCACCCCTAGGCTCTGTGGCCTAAGTGAGCTACCCCATGGCATATGCGTGTGTCATGGCGTGGGCGAGTGTTATAAGACAAGTGTCTTGGGCGTCTTCCATCGAGAATGGGATCTCATGGACATTATGGGACGACATAGGTGTGCCGGCATTGTGTCCCTTCCCATGGGTTAGAGGTTCGATGTAGCACCCGGTATGTCGTTTTGATTCGACAATGGCTTAGAAGGGCCTAAGTCTCGATTATGTCCGGATGGATAGATATCCGGGAAGTCCCGAGTTGGATTATTGCCCATGGGTTAGTTAATGATGGTTCTCGATAAGCGTGTCCGAGCAGGAGAGAGAAAGCTGATGACATCCCGACACTCGAGATAGCATCCTAAAGCATCAATGGGACTCGATAGTTCCCGGTTGGCCCGATACTTGCTCGAATGGTCCCGGTAAGAAGTGTATGGTTCGATAGAGCCCAGTAAGCAAGCAGAAGTGTGGGGGACGTGTTGTTGGGAGCCAAGATTACGAAGAGTAATGCGACGTTGCATTGTGATGATCTTAGCCTCATATATGGGCAAGGTCGAGCCTCAGGACTTGGCCTAGAGTAGAGGCAAGTCGGCTAGAATCATACATGAGGGAAAATACGCGTACAGGCAACGTGTATGGCCAAATGAAGTTCAATTCTGCATGAGTTCAGTTCCAATCGAGGATGGAATAAACTCGTCTAAGGTCCGACGAAGCTTAAAAGAGCCGAGCAAAAAGTGAATTGGGACTTGAGCATCCCTTAAGGCTGACCATGATCATGGGTGAATCATGGCGCCGCACGGTTGGAGAAGCATGACCGTGACACCTAGCACCCATTCACACTGCCTACGCACGCGTTCCACATCCATATGCTACCCACACTGCACACCCTCACGCCCAAACGCATGTCCACACACAGCCCAACACGCCTACGCCCATTTGCTGCCTATTTGAAAGGCCCACAACTATTTTGGAGTTGGCAACCTATTTTTGGGTCCTAATTGATATTTTCTTGGAGTTTTAGCCCTAAACTAATAATTTTGGATTTAAGGGCAATTTTAGGTAATTTTGGAATAATTAAAGAATTATTTTGCAAAAACCCTAAATTTGGAAAAATTAGGGCTAAAGGAAAAATTAAGGTAGAATTGGTGATCCTTCAAGGGAAATTTGAGTTTGTGACCAATTAGGGAATAGATAATTGGTTACAAAGCTAATTTCAGGTAAGTTGTAATCGCATTTGGTTATACAACAAGTGGTTTATTGAACTGTTGGATTTAGATAAATATGATTTATCTCTAGTTTGCAAGGAAGCTTGTTTTATGTCGAATTTTATATATAATTTCTATAGAAATAATTTGTGGATTGGAATCTTTAGATTTGGTTTCATTATATTGAAAATTCATATTTTATTGTGGTTGATAGAAATGGATTTCAAACCACTGGATTTTGTACCCAAGTAATATTAATGTGCCTCGTGTACGTCTGATGGAAAATGTCAACATGTGCACATGAAACGAGAATTATTTATGTTGCATATCTCAATACAAACAGGGTAATAGGTACAAGGTTTGGTGTGATTTTCCTGGACTGGATGGGTTTTACATGGATTTTATCTCTTATATGTTTGAGGAAACTTGTGATCATGCCATTTCACTATTACATATACTTCCAAGGTTCCTTGGCTATGACCATGTTTGGAATATATTGCTTTCTTTTGTGCCTTGCGATTATTCATGAGGACAGGTTTTATAAATGTCTAAAGGAAACCTACTTTCTCATTAAAATTCCACTCACTGAGCTTCTCAACTTATGTTTTCCAATGTTTTTGTCCCCCCTGCTAAGTAGCGAAAGAGTTCTGGACCTTCCGATTTTCGCTTGAAGTCGAGGACTAGCGTAGAATTGGTCCTCTTACATAACTTCAGTACCATAAGATTCAGTGTGTATATCTAAATATAGTTGGTGTTGGGACTTGCAAATTAAGTAATTATGTTACATTGTATCATATTTAGGGATGGTGTCAGTAAATCCCAATTCAATCAAGTTTTGAAGGTTGTAGTTTAATACTTACAAAAGTTGTCAGATAGAGCAGGCCTAGGCAAGCATAATGTATCACAAAAGAGTGGTAATTGCTTTCTTCACATCTCCTCTTAGGTTAAGTATGTAATCTAGCAGGGGGTGTGACATAGCTAGCTCATAATGGACTAATAAGGACCCATGTTTTGAAAAATTAATTTAAAGTGTTCAAATGAATTTAGGGAATAATATGTTGATTGGATATGATATAATTAACATAATATATATAAATACACTATAGTATATACTTAATTCTGAATTAAATTATGTAATATGAGAGATGTAATATATTTGAATGTGATTCAAATACCAAATTAATATGAATAAGACTCATATTAAAAGTATTAGTTAAAAGTTAATGCGAATAAGATTCATAATGAAATTATAGGTTATAAGAGAAAAAAATATTTGAATATGATTTAAATATTCAATTGATTAAATATGAGATATTTAATTAAATCAATTGATTAATTTAATTTAATTTAATTTAATTTAATTTAATTTAATTAATTTGATTAATTTGATTTAATTAAGTTTATTAAAATACCTTCCTTATGGAAGTGGGAGAGAGATGAAGTGGAAAGTTATCCCACTTAACGTGATATATAGATAAAGTACTTCTTTGCAATGATGATTGCTCTTTCTTCTATCTAATTGCTCTTTCTTCTATCTAATCTTATAAGAGAAATAGAGTTCCTTGGAAAAACTTCTTCTCTTACCAAATTTTTTTATCTTTCAAAAGAGACTCCTACAAGTCGATCTTTGCCAGAGTCATAACGAGAAAAACTCTTTAGAGGTGTTCCCAGTGTTGGAGGAAATGGTTTCGAGAAGACTTGAAGATAGTCTTTAGAAATATGTTCTTTAAACTAAGTTTATATGATCAACCTGTATTATACTGCATGTGAGATGTTCTGTATGGTTCTATTTTAATTGTAAATTTTTCATTTTCCAACTTGAAAGCAAAAACGATACATCGCTTCCGGTACGAGATTCAGTTTCTTCAAATACATGAGTTTCAGTCTTATCCTAAGCTAGATGAGGACTTACCTTAGCCACTCATGATGTCCATAGATCAAATCCAAATTAATAAATCTCAATTTTGTTGTAGTAACAGTTTTTCTTGTAGTGACATTGAAAGGTTGAGCTACAATATCCACCAACAAAGAAAAATCCTCTTTTAGCTAATAGCTCGCTCTTAAAAGAGCAAATGAGAGAAATGTAATAAAGTAAAAAGAAGAGAAGATTGAAATTACTATCTTGATAAAATAATACCACTATGTATATATTTTCAAATTAGCATCTCTTCTATTAACAAAATATATATATATATTTTTACTCTAAATTTGATAAAAAAAAAAATTAAAAAACTAAAAATTACTATCTGACTTAAAAACTATAATATGTAACAACCACATCACATTCTCAATATACATTTTAGTTGAGTCAATACTAGATAGAAAAAGAGAGAATACTATATATATAGAATGTTGTCAATTGAAAACAGGCCCATTCTTTTGATGAAGCCAACAACACAAAACTAAACATAAACCAAAGCAAATGTTACATTAAAGATAGAGAGAGACACATATATAATTCCAAACCCACAAGAGTTTTGAAAGGGGTGAGGGTAAAAAGGACATTTTGGGTCATAGTCTTCAAGTGGTAGAATCCAATTCAAGAATGGTAGTGAGGTTCATAGGGTACATGTATTGGGTTGTGCCTGAAAACATTTGTTTGACAATGATCCCATTTGCCTTTTGAGAAGGATGAAAGGCATCCCAAAAGGCATATGCATCTCTGTTGGAACATAAGTTTGATGCCACTGTGCAAAGCCCTAATCCATTGTATGGCCCTTGTCCACAACATGCCACTTTTGATGTTTCAAACCCTGCATATTATCATTTAATTTAACATTATTTCACACTATGTATTAACATTCTAAATGCCCTATTGTATCATGTGAATTCCTAGGCAAGTTTTAGTAAATTACTATAGCTTAGAATAGGTAAAGGAGATATATATATATATATATATATATATGTATGTATACCAAAGGCTTGAGGATTGGAGATGAAATCATTGTGCATTTGTTGAGTATTAACAGCCACAAACACATTGGAACCAAGTTGGGTGTTGAGTCCTTTGACCATCTGAAGAAGCTGTGGATTATACAGCGCCGCCGCTCGCTGCAGCTCTGCTGAACACTGCCCGCCGCTACTTCCTCGCATTGCCAATTCTGCAGGGACGCACCCGAGCGGCCCCGTCCCGGTAACCATAACTCGTCGCGCCCCGAGCTCGTAGAGCCTCTGCATCATTAAATTTCAACTCACATCATCCTGTCATTTTACTTCATTACTTTTGGAGTCCTCTCATGCAAGGTTTTTCTTTTCATTCAAATTACAAGACATAAATTAATTAAGGAAAGAAGCTTGAAATTAAGACAGTTGGAGCCCATTTAAATCAATTGAAGAGATAATTAATTTTATGTGGTTTTAAATTCATTTAAATATTTGAAAGAATTTAATTTATATAAAATTGATGGATTTTATGTCATTTAATTTTGAATTTTGAAGCCTAAATTACGGTAATTTGAGAAGTTAATTGATTTATTAATTTAATAGAATCTTTGAAGATTTTGGAGATATTGTGTAAAATATTTTATTTATCTTTTTAAAATTTGAAAGAAAAATGAAAGAATTTGGATTTATTGAAATTAAAGGAGAGTGGAAAGAGAAGACAATCGGAGAGGAAGCAATTTGATTTTCAGAGACAACTTCCACAAAATTATTGATTATTGGAGTTTGAACCGTTGGATCGCGCTAAAATTTAGTCAATCTGTTCGGGACATATAGAATTTCATTTTGAACGTTTGGATAGTTGTTTAAAGCTCAAGTTTGTCCGTAATTACTACTGAATAGAATCTATTAAACTGAAAATTCCCCTTCTCTCTCACTCTCGCAAACCCTCCTCATGCAAGACCCTCACTACCAGCCATTAGCCTAAAAAATTTATGTCGTCCAATAGCAACACCCGTCGCCTGTCTATGGTTGCCACCGTCGCTGGCGCCATTGTCACCGAAATTGTTATCTTGAGTAAGTTATTTGGTATTTTATAGGTTTTCTTGGAAGATCTTGAATACCCATCAAATTTTGATTTAAGTTTTGGCTCACCCATATTGTTTTGACGTTGAAATTGGGTTTTATAGACACTCAACGTGCTTTCCAATAAGATTAAAACTGTTAGGCATTATTATTTTTTTTTTGTTGGTAAGGTTTGGGGTCTTTATTGAGAATTTATGGATACCCACTAAGTGTCGGCTTAACTTTTGTTTTAATTGTGATTTTTGGAGGTTAGATTAAAATGTCTAAAGTTGTAGTCTATTAAAGTTAAAGGTTGATTTTTGTGATATAATTGTTGGATTGTGTTGATTTTGAAGCTTTGAAGTGGTTTTGGGATCAAACCATGTGTTGAATAAGTTGTTTGGAGACATTCGGGTTAAGTTATGATTGGAATCATGTCTTAAATGATGGAATTAAATTTGACTTTTGGTATCGGGTTTGATTCAAGAATCGAAAGATTTTGAGGTGTTGTTCACTAAATTTGAGATCAATTTCGAAACAATTTGGGTAAGTAATTGGACTTTGAAACTAATATTTGATCTTAATGGATGATGTAAATTGGGTGATTGGGAATTTTGGCCTTATTTTGGAAATCCAAATTTTTGGTTTATCACTTAGGACTTGGTTTGTGAGCTTTTGGGCAAATAAAAGTAAAGGTTGTTTGAGTTTGTATTGACTAAAACTTTAGGTAAGTGTCCTTCTACTGGTTCATCTTCGAACCAGTCGTCCCTACCACTTGGACTGCTTATTTAAGATTACTTGAATTGCTTACTGAAGAATATATGGACTGGTTACTTAAAATTACATGGACTATTTCTTGAGACTGTTCAGACTGATTCGATTGATTATTCTAGACTATTTGGATTTATAATTTATGACTGATTGAACTGCATGACTTAATGGCATTGACCAACTGGATTGGATTATTTTGTCTACAATGATTGTACTGTTGATTGAGGATATATATGAAATTTTACCCCTAAGATAAATGACTGTAAAATACAATACAGGAGTTATATGAAAACTGATGCATGCTAAGTTATAGGGTTCTTGTTAGTTTCTCCTATCTAGACAGGTGTACACATATGACTGTATATGTGCACATTATGACTAATTTGTGGACCTTCGGGTTACACACTATGATTGTTTTGTGGACATTCGAGTTACATAATATGACTGGTTATGTTTCTTTAGGTTCATGTTTATGACTGATTTGTGGACCTTCGGGTTACACACTATGACTGATTTTTTGACTTTCAGTTTACACACTATGACTGATGCGTATCCTTTGGGATCATGTTTATGACACATATGTGACCCCTTCGAGATCACTACGACTGATATGATAGGTGTACACTGATGCCCATATAAACTAGCTAACCGGTAACCTAGAGGGTCCAGTAATGGGTCACTTATTGAGTATTGTTATACTCATCATTGCTTCCTTTATGTTTTTTAGGGAATAACAGGAACAGGTTGGCGAGTGACAGATAGGACCCGTGACAGAGCCATAAGGGGGCAATAGAAATCGCCTCCGCTCAGTCTATGTGTTTGTTTTTAGAATTTGAGTAAGAATTTAACTATTATACTTAAGAAAGAGACAAATTATGAAAAGAAATAGAGAAGAAATAGACTTAAATTACAAAACCAAATAAAAAAAAACGGAATGATTAATAAACGCGACCATAATATTTTATTTACTTGTCAAAATTTATTTGTTTGAAAAATGAATGGTAATAGAATATAATGAGAAGAGATATTACGAGGAGTAGCTTTCGATACTCGACGATGAGGAGGTTGACGTAGTCGGGGAGAGCGTATTGGCGTGACCTGGCGGAGAAGGGGACAAGATAGTAATTATTGACGAAATCATTGCCCCCGACGGTAATTAGCACCAAGGCTCCCTTCACCAGTTGCTTTGTTCTTTCATCTCCTATTATCCTTCCAACTCTTCTTTGGTACTCTTCGAAGTATTCAAATTGCCTAAACATTCTAATTATGTTTATCTGCATTCACCATGTACCTTAATTATTCCAACCCTTTTCAAATCTTCAAATCACAACCCAAAAAATAACAATAATAATAATTTTCATCTGAAAAAATAGAATTCGTGAATGATTCATTACATACAACTTAAATTCCACCTAATTTTATGCTTCCATTTTTCGTAAATTTTTTTTTTAACAACTCATATTCTAATTAAGTTTTTTCCATAATAATAATAATTTTTTCATGCACGAAATTTTTTTAATTTATAATGAAAATGTTTGTATGTATATTACATATATATATATATATATATATGAAAAAGAAAATCAAGAAGAAACTAATAATATATATTAAATTTGAGATTTATTGAAAAATTTGTAGGGACCAAAATTGTTGAATGAGGACAAAAATGATATTTAAACCTTTTAATTATGAACAATTCTTTTATTTTATTTTTTTCTAAAAAGTCAAATGTAGGAATTATTTGGTAAAAATGTGTCGATTATAGATGCTATTGAACTAAATAGTTTTGTTCTTTTCCTAATTTTTTTTTAAAAAAAAAAAAAAAAAAAAAAACAGCTGCTCACGTGTACTATGTTATCACTTTTGTAAAGAATTATCACCGACTAACTTGACCTTATATTATATGATAGTTATAAATTCTCATATTCTTCCTTAATGTCATCTACCTTGGTGTATTCATTGTCCAAGGTGGCACATTTTTTTAAATAAACATTTATAATAGTTAAAAATATCATTTCAATCCCTAGTCTTTATATACTTTTAAATGACCTAATTTATGTAGTATGACAGATACAAATAGTAGTATATTGCGGTCTATAATAAATAAATAATAAAATTTTACTATATTTATAAATATTTTGATTCATTTTTTTATATTTGAAAACAATCCTAAAATACACAATAAATTGAAATTGAACCTAGTGAAATAAAAAAAAAAATAGTATTTAAATTAAATATAAAACTCACATTTTTATAGTCCGACATTCTTAAAAAAATAATAATAATAAATAATGGTCACCAAAGCCAAATTTGGTTAGAGTGAAAGGAAACAGTCCTAAAAAGACCCATAAGTGGAAACATATTTAAATAACAATATTTTTCAAAAAGTATTTTCTATTTTCTTCATATTCTTTTTTCCATAAATGGTCTATATTTAGAACACAGCTAAAACAAATAACCTTTGCAAGTTTTTATCACAGTTAGTAAAAACATTTCTGAAAAGGAGGGGAAAAAAAAGGCCATCTTTATTTCTATTGTCATGATTTATTTTGTAGCCTCATTCACATATAATTTTTCACCAAAATTAAGGGGAGAATGTAATAATACAGTGTTAGTTTTCAATATAAATTATAAAAAACATTAAATTTAGACAAAATAATAATAATAATAATAATAATAGTAACAAAATAATTAAAGGCTTCAACACATCAAAAATCAATATTCATAATTTAGACATACAAACTGTATTCCAGTGTCATTCAAAATGCCAATGCCAGCAGAAGCAAAATTCGCGCCGTCCAACATCCTTCGACCGTTGAACTCCGGGCTCAAATACGGCAGTAAGAACTCCGAACCGAGTTGCTGACCTAAATATCACGTTAAGAATATGAATTTAAGATCAAATTGAGAAAAGAAAAAAAGAAAAAAAATCAATTGAAAGTAGAATGAGATAAAATGAACCCAACTGATATAGTCAGGGATGTTAAGGCCATTGGAGAAGCGACCAGTGGCACGGTGCGTCGGGAAATCAATGCCATACGGATACGAATCCGCTCGGGCAGTGGTGGCAAGGTAGTTGTTGTTGCCATTGTCAACCAAAGAGTCTCCAAAGACGAAGAAAGCTCGCGCCGCCTCGGCTAATTGGGCGGTTAAAGCTGCCAATGCCAGCACGACGCCGAGAGCAACGAGAGACGAACGTGCTGCCATTGAACCCGACCCGAAAAGAAAAGTTTGAAATGAAAGAATTGGGATGTGAAAAATGGAGGGGAGTTGAAAGGATGTTATATAGAAAGGAGAGGATGGGTGACTGTTTAATCTGTCAATGTTAAATGGTACATTTTTCTTCTTTACATTACACTGCCAGCCAAAAAAGGGTATAGAGAGAGTGTGTGTGAGTGAGCTGAAAAAATTGGGTGTGATGTGGCCAAAGAAAGGATCTTTGAACAGTTTTAAGGATGTGGTTTTATTTAATAGCTAGAGTTTTTGGATGGGTAATTATTATTATTCAAAATTTTTCTATTGAGTTTTCATCGTGACAAATTATTTATCTAAATTAACAAAAGTGTAGCTCAACAAATATAGTGTTCATACTATCAACCTCGTGATCTGAGGTTTGATTTCCCCTAATATATATGCTTTTCAAAAAAAAATTATTTATCTAAATTTCAAAAATAAAATCCATTTTTTTCATATTTTTCTAATATAAAAATATTAGCTAAGTTCTCAAAATGTAGGCGATAGTAATACTTTTTCTAGGCATAAATTTCTAAAATAATCAATAAAAAAAATATCAAACTATTTACAAAAATAGTAAAAAAATGTTAATAGACTTCTATCAATTTTTATCAGTTTCTATCACTGATAGACATTGATAGATTTGTATCGACCATGTCAAACAAGATTAAAATTTTTCTATTTTGTATAAATAAATTCTCTTACTTTTCTATTTTTGAAAATCTCCTAAAAATAAAATAGTTAGAAAAATAGTTAGTAAGATATTTATTTTTATACATTTCATAAAATTGTCAAATCGTAACATGACACGTGATAGATTTTTTAATTATTTTAAAAATATTTTAATTTATTTTCAAAACAACATTGGAACATAATCCAATTATAACAGAACCAAAAAGAAAAAAAAAATTAGTTGAGTTTATGATAGCTCCATTTTTTTTCAATTTAGGTTAGATTAGGGTTTAAATTGTTAAAATAAAAAATGTATAGTAGATACAATTGTAACAAATTTGATTCCACTTGGAGATTTTTGTGGTCAAAATTGGTTCTCATTTAATTTTTTTTTTTTTTCAATTGGGAACATGAAAAATTGGTTCTCATTTAATTTTTTTCTTTTTATTTCAATTGCGAGGATGAAAACAAGCGACAAATTAAATCTCAATCTTAAATCCCTTCGTCGTTAACACATTTATACGTTAGTTGAGTTATACGTCAATTTTCAACACTTTCATTCATCTAAATCAAAAGAGTATATTTGGTATTAATTTTATTTTTTAGAAAAAAAATCCTACAATCCTATTCGATAATTTTTTTGGAAAAAAATATTTGTTATCAAATTTAAAACTTTCCTTAAGATTCCTAATCAAATTTGAATCTTTTTCGTTTGTAAAGTGATTACTGTCACATTCTCTCTCTCCCAAACACGTGACTATTATCATATAACTACTTTTTTTCTTTACAAGTTGGGATATGAAAATTTAAACCTCAAATTTCAAACAAAGTAATAAAATGTCACGTTATTTATTATTCTTTTAATATAATAATTATAGGATAGAAAATTGAACATTCAATTTTAAAGAAAGAGTGAATATCAATTACGTTGAGTGAAATTCGATTTACAATGTCACATAATTACTCGAAAATGTAAGATGATCACTTATAATCCTATAAACTTATGTTTCTCCTGATTTTATAATTCACAAATAGGGATGATTTTTCAAGAAGAGAAAACCAGGGTTCACTTTTCTATTTTTTTTTTTAAGATATTATTTTGATATATTCAACATTAAGCAATATTTTTCAAGACATCAATTTAAAGGAAAAAATAAATATTAATTTTAACTTTTTGACATACAATTAATTTCATTAGATACTTTAGAAGATGGTGGATGTGACACAAGAGACAAGGGAAATTTTGCATTAAATTCCTATACCCTTCATCTATAAATTAGGCAATATTTCATTTCAATAAAACCCAAAAATTATCACCTTTATAATTATCTGAGTTATGAACTCTATCTATTATTTTATCAAGTGTTCATATATAATAACAATAATTATCTTAAAAAGAATAAATATATAATAATAATAATTGGTGGGGTTGCCAAATCAACCACTCTTAACAGCTTTTAAATATGCCCAAATTTAAAATCTTGATGAGTGAGATTTACCTATTATTATTATTATTTTATTTTTAATATATTTTTTAATTTATGGATAGAGAAAAGTGAAATATTTCTTGTTAATGGATTGATTATAACAATTTTATATATTTTTTTAAGAAATTTGAAACATGAAGTATGGTTACTAATTCACTCGTATAGTAATTGAATTATGTTCAATTTGACAGTCAGAAGCATCTATCTCTTCAAATGATTTGATTTTATATTTAATATAAAAATGTTTATTATTGAGGATAAATTTAGTTAAGCTCCAACGATCGAGCCTTCAATTTTTTTTATTTATATATTCTTACTTGAAAAAATGAAAAAAAAAAAAAGAAATAATAATAATAAAAAAAAAAGGTTTGCTTGTGCTCGAGTGGATTTGACAACCCAATCCCCTCAGCTTTTGGCTTTCTTTTTCTTATTTTCTAATTAAGGTCAAACATTTCTCTCAATGCTTATTTCATTTTTCGTTTATTGATAGAATTATATTTTTTTTTTGTAATATATTCAAAATTAAGTTATTTATAAAAAGTTATGACAATTAAGAAATAAAGCTATATATAATTAATGAAATATTTAAATCCTAATTCTCTATAAATACATTGTTGATCTTTATCCCTTTTAAATGGTGTAGCCACCGTTCTTAAAAAGACTCATTTTAATTTATACACAAATTAATATGCATTTTTCATCTCTCAGACCAAATTGTTGCACAACGTGGAGATTATCTTTTTAAGATATATTTTCATGTTTCAGTTATTTTTATATTTTGGAGCATTCATACTCAATTACTTATATACTTTTAGTTTTCATCCTATTTTGTGTTTTAGTTCTTTTATATATATAAGTACATACACTAACTTTATTGTAGATTTTAATTTCAAATAAGAGATGTTATAAAAGAAAATTGATTGGGTCATAATCCTCGGGGGAGAAAATTAGTAATAGTTTTGATACATATTTCACATAAGTAAATTTAGAAAATTTAAATTATAATATTCGAGACTAAATTTGCAGAGCATATTTTCTAAGAAGAAGGAACCTTGCCTCGAATTTTAATTTTTAAGAAAATCCAATTGTATTGAGAAAAACATAGTTATACTTTAAGATAATTTTATAAAGGTTTAAGATAGAATTTGAGAAGAAGGATAATTTCGGATAATTTCTCTGTATTTTCTTCTTATTCATCAGGAGGCAACCAAGCCCTTATTTATATAGATTTTCCCAAATTAGGGTTGTGAGGAATAATTGAATAAAGGAATTAGTAAAATGATTGAAAACTGTATATTACAAGTGGCCCAATCAGAGCAACGGAGAATAAAAGAATAAATGAATTTGTTGAAGGGAATCGTGACAGATTTTATCCTTTTTATCATTCTTCCTGCGTGGCTTTTCTTTGTGACGTGGTAGTCTTGTCTGATGTGCTTGGTTCGAGCATGAAAGATGAGATTAGTCACGAGAGCTACATTATTACACTAGATAACAGGTTTGTGATTTGTTTATAGCTGAATCTCATATAGGAGTTGTTGAGGCCAAATTATTTCAGATGAAGTATATGCAAGGGCACGATACTCAGACTCCGTGCTGGATCGTATGACTATTGTCTGCTTTTTCGAGGACCATGAAACAAAGTTGTTGCCCACAAACATGTAGTAAGCAGCTATGGATTTTCTATCATCAATGTTCGACGCTCAGTTGGCATTTGAGTAGGTTGAGATATCAAGATACGAGTTGGGTTGGAAGAGTAATCCATAATATCTTGTGCCACTGACATATCTAAGTACACTTTTGGCCGTTTGCCAATGAATATCGGTTGGGGCCTTCAAAAACTAACTGAGGTGATTTATGATGTAAGCAATGTTTGGTCTCGTGTGTGTCAAGTATTGAAGTACACTAGTGGTGCTTCTATACACATATGGTTTAGACAAAGGGACTCCAACAGACGCTGAAAGGTACTTGCCCATTGAACAGGGTGAAGCAGCTTGTTTGAAATCAGATATGTCTAACCGTTGGAGCAGATCTTCAACACGACACAAACCCTAGACCCTATTTTACTATATATGTATGTTTAAGATGTATGGTTAATTCTATATTATGAATGTTTTCTGTAAAAGGGGGTTATGAGTTTTGAAGGAAAATCATAACTAAGTGTCGAAAGAAAGTTAAAAGCATGGAGATGGACTTGCCATGTCATGTGTTCAATGTTACAAAGGGAAAATGGCTAAGTGTGAAGCTTGGGGTGAGGAATATGAAGAACTTAGTGAAGGCTAAGGCATGCAGGAGGCGAGCAACCAAACTTGTCTGAGAGAGCGTAAGAGCGATGCTGAGGTAAGGGTTAGGCGGGTCATAAGGCGTAACCTATGCGTTGGCTTGAGGGGTACTAAAAGTGTCGTAAAGGCCTTGGGAGATATTGGTATGCGATGATTGCCAATGCAAGTGTTTACGCTGTGAGGGCCAGAGACAATGGTTGGAGATGCGTTGGCCGAAAGAGGGATATATGTGATGCAAACCAACCTATGTGATGGTATTTCCACCAATGAGCTGGTGTGAGATGGAAAAGTTCAGTTTAACTACCGAGCTTAGTAGGCCAGATGTCGTGTTTAAAAGCTTTACATATAGTGGTTGAGTTGACATCGTATTAAGCCATTAGCTCAAGCTTGCCTTAATATATAAGGGAAGTCAAGTAAGAGGACTTGGTTTGACATTCTCACTTATGCTAAGGGAGGAAAGTTGTTGCCGATTTGAAAATTTATCAGTGCTGAGGACGATCTGGGGTTGCCAAGAGAAATTTCTCATGAATTTGAGCTTAAAGTTTGAAGATTTCTCTAAGTGTTCCAAGCTTTCAAATAAGTGGAATATGGTAATTCGGAACAAGGGCTGAAAAGTAGTCCAGCGGTGAATAAGTGGAATAAAGAGGAAAGTAAAAATTTTACTCCTTGAGTGGGAAATAAGAGTTTTTGAACGAAAGGGAACCCCAAAATCAGGATCAAGCTCTGGAGGAGCGTTCAATTGGGAAAATCGTTTGGACAACCCTACTTGGATCAATTAAAAGAATCTGTGGCTAGTGCCAATCAAAGACCCAAGTGTTCAACCTGTAATAAATATCATTAGGAAAGATGTCCAAAGCAAGTGCATACTTGCTATGGTGTGGACAACTAGGACATTTTAAGTGTGAGTATCCCCAAGTAGCAGACCATGAAGGAGGAAATGTATCACAAATTGTTAATCAAGGAATGAAACCTTCAGGTTCGGGAGGAGGACGTGTTGGAGGAACCAAGAAAAATGAGGTCGGGCAGCAAAATCGACCACAGAGAAGACTGTATACCTTTACCCAGGATGAGGAGATGTCCGGTGCTAGAAGAATCAAGAACAAGACTCCATAAGAGTAATTTAGGAACAAATCTTGTAATCAAAACTTTGTT